>NC_091463.1:72724112-73024612 GCF_027789765.1 Dendropsophus ebraccatus
TTATTACATGAAACACAGATGAGTTTGTCATTTGGTACAAATGAATGGGACTGCACATATACCACATAGATTAAACATTGAAAGTCTCCATGATCAATCAACAATGTATTCTCAATTATCGAAAATAACAAAATTCATCTCTACTACACTGGTAATATGTGTAGGTTTCAGCTCTGATGGAGTGATGCATTACTATAGTGATACAATATACAGAAGAAGGTAAAACATACAGTATGTCCCATGCAGAGCTATTTCACCGGTTGTAACTTACCGCAGCATAGACATCCACTACATTTCCTTCCCTCTGCCCGTGTCCTCGAGTAATTGCCTGAAATGTCTGGTCTCTTTCTTATATCTTCTGTTTATCCCTCTGGGACATGTTCGCCTACATCACTGTGGGATCAGAACGGAAAATCTTGGCAGCGCACTTTTTGGCAACTGTAACTTGCATCTTCCTTCATTTCACATTGTATATTTAACTCACAAGTCATCGGGAGAGAAATAAAAAGCAATGCACACTACTGTTTCCTTTATTAAATTATTTCTGGTAAAAACAGGACTAGGTCTACATTACATAGAGCTTACCCAGAAAGCACTTTATTGTTATTGCTGAGCATCTTAAAGGATTTCTTATAGAACAAGAAGCTGCTCGCCACAAAGGTCACTTGCATTACGAATAAATATACATACATATATATATATATATATATATATATATATATATATATATATATATTTTTTATTTTTTTATTTGAGAAGTCATAGGCAAAAATAAATAATAATAATAATCATCATAATAAAACTAATGAGAATGTGTAAGGGCATTAACCCCTTCTGCACGGGACAGACAACAATGCAAACTGGTGCAGAAGAGAAGAGTTGAAGGAAACCAATCAGCACGACCGCGCCAACTCGGATCCCAGCACGGGTTCCATAAGGAACCATTGCGGGGATCTTGTGGTGATCTTTTCTCATCTTATGGATAGGACTGAGGCTGCATGTAAAATGGCCAACCAGTGGACTTACACGACTTTTCCTTCTGGCTTATAGATGTTATTTCCAATCTGAGGGTCCTTCTATGTGAAATCAGGGGTTTCCATCGTCTGGTTGCATTAAAGTTCAGCATATCAGGAAAGACAAAGGGTCTTGGAAATATTGCTCTAATAATAACATGGTTTATTCCCCCGTCTGCCTTCTTGTGCAATCCCTTGTTTGTATGGTAAAAATAATTTCATCACACCGCAATCACTTAGAATGTGAAGAGAACCTGGCAGTAAGTGTACAAATTACCTGCAGAACCACAACAGAAACAGTGAAGATTTACACAGATCCCTTTAAAGGGGTTATGCAGCAAAATAATTTTTTATAGATTTGAAACTTACTTCTATTTAAAAATCTCCAGTCTTTCCATACGTATGAGCTGTCCTGCAGGAAGTTTTATTTTTAGAGATGAGCGAACCGGGTTGGGGTTCGAGTTCGAGTCAATCCGAACCTGAACGTTCGGCATTTGATTAGCGGGGGCTGCTGAACTTGGATAAAGCTCTAAGGTTGTCTGGAAAACATGGATATAGCCAATGACTATATCCATGTTTTCCACATAGCCTTAGGGCTTTATCCAACTTCAGCAGCCACCGCTAATCAAATGGTGAAAGTTCGGGTTCGGATGGACTCGAACCTGAACCCGGTTTGCTCATCTCTAGTTATTTTCTTTTCAGTCTGACACAGTGCTCTCTGCTGCCACCTCTGTCTGAGACAGGAACTGTCCAGAGCAGTAGCAAATTCCTATATTAAACCTCTGCTGCTTTGGGCAGTTCCTGTCTCGGAAAGAGGTGTCAGCAGAGAGCACTGTGTCAGACTGAAAGGACATGACATGACATATAGTAGCTAATAAGTATGGGAAGACTTGAGATTTTTAAATAGAAGTAAATTAAAAATCTATATAACTTTCTGAAACCAGTTGATTTCAAAGAAAAAGATTTTCACTGGACAACCCCTTTAAACCAATAGATTGTAAGTGTAATGTCAGGTTCTACAAATTCTTGGCAGACATTTTTCATTATGGCAAATAAAAAAAGCTCTTAAACAAGGTCCCCATAAACCTAGAATGTCTGCATAAAGTATCTGAAAAACAAACCCTCTTTCCAGTCATAGGAAGGCACTTACCGCCTTTGCTGCTAAAACTTCAGTCTTTTATTTCAATTTTTAATAGACAGCAGACACCAACAGGGATAAGCTGTGCGAGCACACTCAGCAGCAACGTCCATTTCGTGTTCCTCAGCCCCTTATCCGACTGCGGAGCCCTCTTTCATTGTAAGGATTTGTCTTGAATTCACAGCCCAAGAAAACAGGGATTGAAATCCAAGTTGGCAATTGAAAACTCACATAGATGGCTTTACACCATCCCCATCTAAAGCATTCCATGATACTGAAGATTAGCAGAAGAGGAGTGGATCAGCAGGCGCTCCAGCAGATCTGCTGATTACAGAACCTCTGGGGTGCAGGGAAGGATTATTCTTGGAGGCGAATCTGACAAATCAATTTGTAACACAAAACTGCAGGTCAAGAAGACATCATGAAGAGGGAATTAAAAAGCAAAATAAGGCAAACGGGATACATAGATGTTTGTAGCTGCAATTCCCTTCTTTTTAATGTTTCCCAATTAACTCTTAGGGCCACATGTATCATCCGGCGGACGGATGATTTTTGGCGGAAAGTGCCGATTTGCGTATTATTTTTTACGCAAATGGCCGATTTGCGAATAAAATAATCGCAAATCGGCACTTTCCGCCGAGTACGCCAGGGGGCGGAAAGGGGGCGGAAAGTAGGCGGGAAGTGGGCGGAACGGAGGGCGCGGACTCAGAGTCCGCGCGATTTATCATCCGTTCCGCCCAAATGTACGCCGAAAACCTACTCCAGTCCTCAGCTGGCGTAGGTTTTCGGCGGTGCGCACCGGCGCGCACAGGATTTATGTACAGGCAGTCCGCCTCTACATAAATCCCCGTACCGCCGGAGCTGCGGGGGCATTTTTAAGTCCGGCGTAAAAAACGCCGGACTTAATAAATGCCTCCCTTAGAGTAATTATATAGGCCTCAGGTCAGGGCGCAGACTTCTCATGACTGCCGATTGGTCGAGGTCTGAACACTTAGACGCCAACTGATCAAAACTTTTTACTTTTCAAATGTTTGTCATTACACTTTAAAGGGGTTATCCAGCGCCACAAAAACATGGCCACTTTTGCACCACTGTTGTCTCCAGCTCAGATGTGGTTTGCAGTTAAGTGCCATTTACTTTAATGGAACTCCAAACTGGAGATAAGACTGGTGCAAAGGTGGCCATGGTTTTGTAGCACTGGACAAGTTTCAAAATAAAATGTTGTCCTTAGTAAGGATCCTTGTGTTGTGAGCTGGAATAATGAAATCCATTAGGCAGGTCATTATATCAGTAGTGGATTCCGTTAGTAAGAACATAGTATCATCATTTTCATTTGAGAGAACAGTATTTCCTTAGGCCATGTTCACACAATGTGAGTTTTGAATTAATCACGGGTGTTGTTGCCGATTCGCAACAACGGCTGTGATTAATTCAAAACTTACGTGCACTGCAGTTAGAGGGAATCCCGTCCTGAGTGTATACACAAACTGGCCCACCCGCCGCGCGGTGATAAGTTATGAGACGATGTTGTGAGTGCAGCACGGCTACATGTTGTATCATCACGGCCATGACTGGAATTACAAATAATAACACAGTAAATGGGGTCAGAAGCTTCTGTCTCTGTACTGTGTAACGGTGCTGCAGTTACAGGTCGTCACCACTACACAGTGTACAGAGACAGACTGCTTCCGGCCCTGGGCACCGTGCTGAGTTTAACACCACAACCACATACTAGTACCACAGCATACTGACTAATACCACCACATACTGACTAATACCACCACATACTGATTAATACCACTGCATACTGTCTAATGCCACCGCATACTGACTAATGCCACCGCATGCTGACTAATGCCACCGCATACTGACTAATGTTACCACACACTGACTAATGTCACCACACACTGACTAATGTCACCACATACTGACTAATGTCACCACATACTGACTAACCCCACCGCTGCTACTGAATAAGATCCTCTGTACACAGATCACTATCACCTCATCCAGTCATATAGAGGTGGACGCAGCTCTACACAGGTTCTGTACTCCTTATACATTACACTGCAGTTTTATTAGGTGACTTACAGGGGACATCTTCTCTGATTGGAATTTCTTCCCTTTTCATTTTCTTCTCCATCTGTCCTGGGCCGTTAGAACTTCTCCGAGCCACAAATCCACAGAATCTGCCAGACAGACATATTAGGCTCCTCACACAGACACCATCCTCATCTCTATACACACTGCACACCTGTATTGTCCCCTTTACACCCTCCTTTAGTGGGTAGGCTGACTCTATGTGATCCCATTTTAGTATATGGCCCTCCTCTCTGTCGCCCCTCCTTATAGATAGCCCCCTTATGTTGCACCCCTTTATAGAAGCCCCCCATTTTGTCCCCTTATAGATGGCCCCCTATGTTTCCCCCCTATAGATGGCCCCTCCTATGTTGTCCTCTTATAGATGGCCCCCTCTCCCCCTATATTGTCCCCCTATAGATGTTCCGCTCTCCCCCAATGTTGTCCCTTTATAATCCCCCTCTCGCCTTATGTTGTCCCCCTCTCCCCTATGTTGTGCCCTTATAGGCCCCCTCTCCCCCTATGTTGTCCCCTTATAGATGGCCCCCTCTCCCCCTATGTTGTCCCCCCCCCTTATAGATGGCCCTCTCTCCCACCCTCCCTTATAGATGGCCCCTTCTCCCTCCCTTATAGATGTCCCCCTCTACCCCCTTCCTTATAGATGGCCAATTCTCCCCCCCCCACCCACCCTTATAGATGCCACCTTCTCCCTTCCTTATAGATGGCCTCTTCTCCCCATCCCCCCTTATAGATGCCCCCCTCTCCCCCTCCCCCTTCCTTATAGATGTCCCCCTCTCCCCCCTTCCTTATAGATGGCCTCTTCTCCCCCCCCCTTATAGATGCCGCCTTCTCCCTCCCTTATAGATGTCCCCCTCTCCCCCCCCTTCCTTATAGATGTCCCCCTCTCCCCCCTTCCTTATAGATGGCCTCTTCTCCCCTCCCCACCCCTTATAGATGCCGCCTTCTCCCTCCCTTATAGATGTCCCCCTCTCACCCCCCCCTTCCTTATAGATGTCCCCCTCTCCCCCCTTACTTATAGATGTCCCCCTCTCACCCCCTTCCTTATAGATGGCCTCTTCTCCCCACCCCCCCACCCACCCTTATAGATGCAACCTTCTCCCTTCCTTATAGATGGCCTCTTCTCCCCATCCCCCCTTATAGATGCCCCCCTCTCCCCCTTCCTTATAGATGTCCCCCTATCTCCCCTTCCTTATAGATGGCCTCCTCTCCCAACCCCCCCCCTTATAGATGCCACCTTCTCCCCCCCACCCTTATAGATGTCCCCTCTCCCCCCTTCCTTATAGATGGCCTCTTCTCCCCACCCCTTATAGATGCCGCCTTCTCCCTCCCTTATAGATGTCCCTCTCTCCCCCCCCCCCCCCCTTGTAGATGTCCCCCTCTCCCCCCCTTCCTTAGAGACGGCCTCTTCTCCCCATCCCCACCATAGATGCCACCTTCTCCCCCCCCCCCTTATAGATGCCATCTTCTCCCTATACCCCCCTTAGAAATGCCATTCTCCCCCCCCCCTTCCTTATAGATGGCCCCTTCTCCCCATCCCCCCACCCCCTTATTGATGGCCCCTTCTCTTCTCTCCCCCCTTCGTGGAAAGCAGGATTAAAAAAACAAAAAAAACTCACCTGACAACGCCCTCCCCCGTCGAGCCTTTTTCCTGCAGCCTCCGTCTGATGCGCGGCTGCCGGGGGTGTTGCATCCTATCCCCGGCAGCACGCGTATCATAGAGCTCTCTGTGGGCCTGTGGCCGCAACATCAAGTCGCGGCCGCAGAACAAGCCAACAGAGAGCTCTATGATACGCGCGCTGCCGCGCATCAGACGGGGGCCGGACGGAGCGCTGTGGGCCGGTCCCGTGCTCCTCGTGGCCCAGGGTCTCCTTTTCCCTATGGTTGGGGAAAGGAGTCGTCGGGTCAGGAGGAGCACGGGACCGGCCCCCAGAGGCCACCGGCCCTTCTGGCATTTGCCAGAAGTGCCCTATGGCCAGTCCGGCCCTGGTGAATTGAGATGTGGGCACACATGGATGTGCCCGCATCCCAATTCAGCAGACAGGAAAATCATCCGGCCGGTACTGCAGTACCGTCCAGGATGATCTTCACAAACATCGGGCATTCTGTGACCCGGCCAGGTCTGCTAGTGGTTTACGCAGTGGGAACATGGCCTTACAGTACATAGTTATCTGGTGTCATGGCAGCATATAGGCTGTTACAGGAATTGTAAAAACATAGGCGCCTTCAATTTAGATTATCACAAAGTTTCTCTTTTTTTTCCATTTTTAAAGCGTGGGTCATTAAAAAAAATAGGCCCAACCGCCTATGTAGTTTGTAATTATAAACTCTCTCAATATTCATAGGGTTAAGAGGTTAATATCTTTTATTTTAGCATACTTTAAGATGTATTATCCGCAGCTAAAGATAATAATGGTTTAGCGTATTTTAAGGAGTAATGTTCCAGGGTTGGTAGTTTTGCCCAGAGTGCCTCCTTGGGCATGTATATATACATTTTATATTTTTAACAAGTATAATTTTTATAGTTCTTTTCCATCCTAGGACTGTAACCCATTGTATCGAGGCTTACTACTGCTTCCTATTAATCACATGTGGTGGACATATAAATATTTAGATCAAGGAAGACTTAAAAGGGAGCTCTAAAAGCACATCCAGATGATAAGGTCCTGCCAAGCTACTGTAGCTCGGTCACTATGACTGACTGACTGATTCCTCTAGTAAAATCATTTGGAAACCAAAAAGAGGACATTTTACACTTTGTACCTCATGTATGAAAGCTGCCTCACTGGGAGTGGACTAATATATACAATGCAAAGTGTACAGTACAATATTCTTACAGTACAATCTTATTAGGTCACCTGACTATATTGCCCTCTGTGGTGTTAATTGTTCTGACAATTCAAGGTGAAAACTTTGCATAAAAAAACATTTTGCCATTCTAAACCAAGACCAAAACTGCGGAGGCACCCTACTCATGCTGTAAGTTCGCCTAGGATTAGAAGTATTTCTCTGAGCACATATCTTCTGGTTTATAGTTGAATGACCTAAAAACATCAAAGCTATTTGATCTCAAGGTCACTGTTTTATCCAGTGCAAACTACTGTATGCACTTCCTTTCAAGCAAATGTCTATTACCAATAGTCTGTTGAGTTCCTTGTCGTTCTTGTATAACCTGCGCACAAGACCTTTTTAGGCGGCCTCCTTGTACAGTCTGCTCTATAGCCTATTGGTGCTTTGGGACAACTGGCTTGTTATAGATTTGACTTTGTGCCAAATCTTAAAGTAGAATCATTGCCACAGGAAAGCCCTAGGTTGTTAGGGTTTATTGCCACGTCTCGTATTCTATGGATTATACAGATGCCAGAGCCTTGTAATAGCCAGAGTCTTTTCCTGCCAGCATCACGTATCAATATCATGCCGGGAGCTGGGAAAATGTTTGAATTTTCACGGCACTGTAATGACAGAGCCGCTTGGCTGGAAGGTTGGTCCCAGCCAGGGGCGCCGCAATGATGAGGCGACCTGAATCGTCTGCCTCAGGCGGCGCCACCAGCTATCTTCATGGGGGCGGCATTCAGTGGCAGATTATAATATGAGCGGTTCGGGCGGCCGCCCACATTATAATCCGCCACTGACTGTACCCAGGGCCGCTTTAACCAGAGGGCACATGGTGCACGTGCACCGGGCCCACTGGTTAAAGGGGCCCCCCCGAGCAGGCCGGCCGTTGCTATGTGCGACCAGTGCGGTCGCACAGGGCTCCGGCCACCAGCCTGTCAGGGGGGAGCGCCATGGATGGGTAATCTACTTACCCCTCCATGGCGCCCCCTGCAGGGCCCCCCCCGTCCGCCGCTGCCCCCGTCCGCTGCTGCTGCGGCGCTTCAGCGCTGCAGCAGCAGCGACACTGACAGAGAGAGAGCCATTGGCTATATATACTATATACTCTATATACTATTGGGGAGCACAGGGGGCTATATACTATGGGGGAGCTATATACTATTGGGGAGCACAGGGGGCTATATACTATGGGGGAGAACAGGGGGCTATATACTATGGGGGAGAACGGGGGCTATATACTATTGGGGAGCACAGGGGGGCTATATACTATGGGGGAGAACGGGGGCTATATACTATTGGGGAGCACAGGGGGGCTATATACTATGGGGGAGAACGGGGGCTATATACTATTGGGGAGCACAGGGGGCTATATACTATGGGGGAGAACGGGGGCTATATACTATTGGGGAGCACAGGGGGCTATATACTATGGGGGAGCACAGGGGGCTATATACTATGGGGGAGCACAGGGGAGCTATATACTATGGGGGAGCACAGGGGGCTATACACTATGGGGGAGCACAGGGGAGCTATATACTATGGGGAGCACAGGGGAGCTATATACTATTGGGAAGCACAGGGGGCTATATACTATTGGGGAGCACAGGGGAGCTATATACTATGGGGGAGCACAGGGGAGCTATATACTTTGGGGGAGCACAGGGGGCTATATACTATGGGGGAGCACAGGGGAGTTATATACTTTGGGGGAGCACAGGGGGCTATATACTATGGGGGAGCACAGGGGGCTATATACTATGGGGGAGCACAGGGGGCTATACACTATGGGGGAGAACGGGGGCTATATACTATTGGGGAGCACAGGGGGCTATATACTATGGGGGAGCACAGGGGGCTATATACTATGGGGGAGCACAGGGGAGCTATATACTATGGGGGAGCACAGGGGGCTATACACTATGGGGGAGCACAGGGGAGCTATATACTATTGGGGAGCACAGGGGAGCTATATACTATTGGGAAGCACAGGGGGCTATATACTATTGGGGAGCACAGGGGAGCTATATACTATGGGGGAGCACAGGGGAGCTATATACTTTGGGGAGCACAGGGGGCTATATACTATGGGGGAGCACAGGGGAGCTATATACTATGGGGGAGCACAGGGGAGCTATATACTACTGGGGAGCACAGGGGGCTATATACTATGGGGGAGCACAGGGGGCTATAT
Source organism: Dendropsophus ebraccatus (assembly GCF_027789765.1). Classification (NCBI taxonomy): domain Eukaryota; kingdom Metazoa; phylum Chordata; class Amphibia; order Anura; family Hylidae; genus Dendropsophus; species Dendropsophus ebraccatus. The sequence continues at coordinate 72,733,384 of NC_091463.1, forward strand.
ACTATGGGGGAGCACAGGGGGTTATATACTATTGGGGAGCACAGGTTAGCTATATACTATTGGGGAGCACAGGGGGCTATATACTATGGGGGAGCACAGGGGGTTATATACTATTGGGGAGCACAGGTTAGCTATATACTATTGGGGAGCACAGGGGCTATATACTATTGGGGAGCACAGGGGAGCTATATACTATTGGGGAGCACAGGGGTCTATATACTATGGGGGAGAGCACAGGGGGCTATATATTATGGAGAGCACAGGGGGGCTATATACTATTGAGGGGGAGCACAGGGGGGCTATATACTATTGGGGGAGAGCACAGGGGGGCTATATACTATTGTGGGAGAGCACAGGGGGGCTATATACTATTGGGGGAGAGCACAGGGGGCTATATACTATTGTGGGAGAGCACAGGGGGGCTATATACTATTGTGGGAGAGCACAGGGGGGCTATATACTATTGTGGGAGAGCATAGGGGGGCTATATACTATTGGGGGAGAGCACAGGGGGGCTATATACTATTGTGGGTGAGCACAGGGGGCTATATACTACTGGGGAGAGTGCACAGGGGGGCTATATACTAATGGGGGAGCGCACAGGAGGGCTGTATATAACTGGAGGAGCACATGAGGGTCTATATACTACAGGGACACCTTAAAACTATGGAGGCATAGAGGGGTGTAACTATGTAGGAGTACAGAGGGGTGTAACTACTGTATAGGGGTACAAGGGACCTAACTACTGTATGTGTTGGAGCCTAAAATATTTGTCTGGCAGATTCTGGAGAGAAGATTCACAGCCAGGAGAAGACTTCAAGGTGGCCCACGCTGGATGGAGAGAAAAAGAAAAGGTGACAGACTCTGATCGGAGAAGACGCCTCCGGTGAGTCACTGGATGTAACTTCACTCTGTTATAGGCTTGTACTGATAGGGGTCATGATGTGGCGGTATTATGTAATGGTATCAATGGTGATATCTTTCTGTTTTGTTTAGTGCAGTTTTTATGTAATATGTAATCACTGAATGGTGGAAATAGTGTTATAAGGTAACTACTGTATGTATTGGGGCTCTTGATACAGTGTGGGGGCAAATTCAGTACATTATACAATGTGCAGAAAGGTAAGGGGGGGGGCCCACTCTTGAGGGCTGTGCACTGGGCCCACCAATGTATTAAAACGGCCCTGACTGTACCATGTACCGGAGCCCCCCCGCCCCCGGGCAGTATCTGTAATGAGATGCTGTGAGCGGGGGAGACTGTATTCATAAGCGCCGCGCTGTACTAAATCAGCCGCGCGGTGCTGTTACTACAGTGCGGCGCTTATGAATACAGTCCCCCCCGCTCCCAGCATCTCATTACAGATACTTCCCGGGGGCGGGGGGGCTCCAGTACATGCATTCCACGTCCGTGATCCGTCAGGATCACGGAACGTGGGAATGCAGCCTTAGTCCCCCGGCTGATGTGCGGCTGCCCGGGGTGTCCCGTCCTGTCCCCGGCAGCGCGCGCATCAGAGAGCTCCCCGTGCGCCGGAAGTCACAGGCACAGGCGCACGGGGAGCTCTGTGATGCGCGCGCTGCCGGGGACAGGACGGGACACCCCGGGCAGCCGCACATCAGCCGGGACCAGACCAGAGAGGCTCGACGGGGGAACGGAGGGCAGGTGAGTTGTGTGCTGTTTTTTGTTTTTGTTTTATCTGCTGTGCAGGGGGGGGGGGGAGAGGGGGACCATCTATAAGGTAGGGGGGGGGAAGGGGGCCATCTATAAGGGAGGGGGGAAAGAGGGGGACGATCTATAAGGGAGGGGGGAAAGAGGGGGACGATCTATAAGGGGGGGGGACCATCTATAAGGGAGGGGCAGAGGGAAGAGGGGGACCATCTATAGGGGGGGCCATCTATAAGGGAGGGGGGAAAGAGGGGGACCATCTATAAGGGGGGGGCCATCTATAAGGGAGGGGGGAAAGAGGGGGACCATCTATAATTGGGGGACCATCTATAAGGGAGGGGCGGGAGGGGGACCGTCTATAAGGGGGGGGAAGAGGGGGACCATGTATAAGGGGGAGAGGGGGACCATCTATAAGGGAGGGGGAAAGAGGGGGACCATCTATAAGGGGGCATCTATAAGGCAGGGGGGAGAGGGGGACCATGTATAAGGGGGGGGAGGGGGACCATCTATAAGGGAAAGGGGACCATCTATAAGGGAGGGGGAGAGAGGGAAGAGGGGGACCATCTATAAGGGGGGGGAAAGAGGGGGACCATCTATAAGGGGGGGAGAGGGGGACCATCTATAAGGGGGGGAGAGAGGGAAGAGGGGGACCAACTATAAGGGGGGGGGGAAGAGGGGGACCATCTATAAGGGGGGAAGAGGGGGACCATCTATAAGGGAGGGGAAAGAGGGGGGACCATCTATAAGGGAGGGGGGAGAGGGGGACCATCTATAAGGGAGGGGGGAGAGGGGGACCATCTATAAGAGGGGGATAGTGGGACCATCTATAAGGGAAAGGGGACCATCTATAAGGGGGGGAAGAGGGGGACCATCTATAAGGGGGGAAGAGGGGGACCATCTATAAGGGGGGAAGAGGGGGACCATCTCCTAAAAGATCAGCACCCTCCTCTCCTGACATCCTCTGTGCTGCTGGGACCTCTCCTATAGGATTAGCACCCTCATCTCCTGACATCCTCTGTGCTGCTGGGACCTCTCCTATAAAGTCAGCCTCCTCCTCTCCTGACATCCTCTGTGCAGCAAGGGACCAAACATTATGTTTATTGGGGACAGCAGTGGGGGGGGGGGCAGTAGTGGATTATAATGTGGGCGGATTGACGGGGGTGGGGGGGGGCGTCATTCTATAGTTCGCCTCGGGCAGCAGAGAGGCTAGAATCACCCCTGGTCCCAGCGGTGTGACTACCATAAATGCAGACCACGCCACCACTACGGAGCCCATGTATTAAGGGGGCTGTCAAGCCCAGACCAGCATCTGGCCCATTAACTGTGTCACCGTAAATGCTGCGGCGCACTGACTGACAGAGCAAGAAACCATTGACTTCCCGTCTCTCTTGTAGCCAGCCGTGTAGAGGCAGCACTGCATCTCGATCCTGCATATACACCCTTCTCAATGTCAGTCAGAAAATGAGGGTCCTGGGTCTCCTCTTTGCAATCGTGAGCAGACCTTTCGGCAGTAGCAGTTTTCCTTCGGTCCGGACTTGTCATGTTTCTATATGTCACAAATAGCACGACATTTGGCCGAAAATTGTCAAAATCTTCCTTTTATGCCATCCAAAATCTCTAATGTTTATCCAACGTTACTCGTATTGCATTATAAGGCGATACCAAAAATACTTGGAAATTACAAAAATGTGAGCAGCAGTTAAAGATACGACAGATTCTGGACAAGAGCCTAGAAGAGTTCATGGTGCACATGTTAGCAGCTGGCAGGGATGAATTAGGGACAAAACACATTGGGCCACATTTATCATCCGGCGGACGGATGATTTTTGGCGGAAAGTGCCGATTTGCGTATTATTTTATACGCAAATGGCCGATTTGCGAATAAAATAATCGCAAATCGGCACTTTCCGCCGAGTACGCCAGGGGGCGGAAAGGGGGCGGAAAGTAGGCGGGAAGTGGGCGGAACGGAGGGCGCGGACTCAGAGTCCGCGCGATTTATCATCCGTTCCGCCCAAATGTACGCCGAAAACCTACTCCAGTCCTCAGCTGGCGTAGGTTTTCGGCGGTGCGCACCGGCGCGCACAGGATTTATGTACAGGCAGTCCGCCTCTACATAAATCCCCGTACCGCCGGAGCTGCGGGGGCATTTTTAAGTCCGGCGTAAAAAACGCCGGACTTAATAAATGCCTCCCATTGAATTTAAAGTCGTTATTCAGGATTAGAAAATATAACTACCTTTTTTCAAAAACAGTGCCACTCTTGTATCCAGTTTGTGTGTAGTATTGCAGCTCAGTTCCCTCGAAGTGAATTGAGCCATGTTGTAATACCACACACAACCTGAGGACAAGCGTGGCGCTGGTTTTCCAATCAGGATTAAGCCCTTTAAGTACATAAACTGGCCTAGGTAGGCTCTACCTTCTTGAATTGTATGCCATGAATAAAATGAATTATTTTTTCACCAGTTCTAATGTTTCTTATGACAAAATAATGGATTTTGTGGCACTCTTAGTACCTTACAATTCTCCCGGAACATCCAGGATGCTTGCAAAAAATGGAAAGAACCCATGACCTCTTAAAATCTCCCAGAAGGGAGCACCTCCTCGACATTAACCCCTCACGGACAGAGCCTAAAATGGCCTTAAGGACCGTGACAATTTTTATTTTTGCATTTAGAACTCTAACTCTTTTATTTCTCCATCTACAGGACCATGCACACCTAGGAGCACAGCTGAAAGAAGCTAAACGTGAGCTAACTGCTGTTTGATTACGTATATGTTATCCAATAAAGTGATACTAGTAATGCTAAGTTTACACGGAACGATTATCGAGCGAATTTTCGCGATAACGATCGCATTGAGCGATAATTGTTCCGCGTAAACGCAGCGAACGATCAAGTGATTAGCTAAAAATCGTTCATTTTGATCTTTGAACATGTTAATAAATCGTAGTTGATCGTTCGCAAAAAACTCGCAGATCGTTCCGTGTACACAGTCGTTCGCTGATTTTTCCTATGTGCGAGATAGGCTTAAGCGATCGCAAAACGAATTTTCTATACGATATATCGTTCCATCTAAACGCTGATCGTTATAAAATAAAAATCGTTACTTCGAAATCGTTAATCGTGCGATCGGGCGAATTATCGCTCTGTGTAAACGTAGCATTAGTCAGGAGACTGCAGTCTGGAGTGTAGTCTGTAGTAGGAGATTGAGAGTAGTGGAGTCAGTTTCCAGAGAGTGAGGTAGTCAGTATTGAAAAGAGTTCCAGAACTAGTCCTGTCTGGCTAGAGAAACACCAGTTAGAGTACAAAAGAGACCTCCCCTGAATTGGGGCCTTAGTGCCTGATCCTGTGTCACTCTGTGTCCACAAGATATTAAAAAGCGGATGTTCATCACTGTGGACACAGGTACCGTTCATTGCCACTTAAAGGGTGGTTGGAGCTCCCTCTAGTTGAGTACCCAAGGGTCTGGAAAAGCCCCCTTCCCGTGAGTAGCCCACTACCACTAAAATCAAGTCCTTCCTATTTATCAAACAGCGACTAGCTGTAAAGTATTCCTAGAGCCTATTCAAGTCTACAGGATTATTCAAAGTCACCCTGTTTAATGTATCTCCCTGGCACTACCTACACCTGTCCTAAACCAAGAAGTGTGTGTCAGTATATCCAGGGGTGGGTGCATACCAACATCACAGAAGGATTTAGAAGCTGATCTGTTTACCACTTGATGCCCCATTGTGTTTCCGCCATCTCCCTTGCCATGTGGACACAATGTACTGTTCTCATATAACCAGTAGTTAATAAGGTAAAACATATGTTTGACATTGAATACTACAGAAATAGCAGCAAGACTTTATAAAGCTCCTTCAGCCCAAGAGAGGTTAAACTAATATTCTAATTATTCTATAAGTCTGACTGCCAGCAGCATAAGAGAACATTTTATTAGGAGAGAGAGAAAGTTCATGTCATGTACGACAATCTGTTCTCTTGTCATGTGATTACTCAATAACTCTGATGTCAAACTTTGGACAAGAGGACTGAAAACTAAAAATATGTTCCTGGGAGAAATCACACATTACTCATCGGACATTCACCAGTTTTGCATAGAAACAGGGACTTACATATAAAACATAAAGCCAAAAATATGTCAGAGTAATGGTGCAGAGAACACAGAATAGCAGGGATCATTACAAACTTTTAAAGAGGTATTCCACCCAAACATAGCTTTTTATATGTTGCTGCCCATGGTGAGACTAACAATTCCTTCCATACTTGTTATTATCTATTCAGTCTCCTTCCCCCCAGTTTTGAGCTGCTGCTTTCTGCTGAAGAAAAAAAAATCTGTGTGTGAGCCCCTATCTGTCCCTATCTGCAACTTTGTAGAAACTTTGTAATGCCAGGAGGATTAATCATAGTGAGTTCATCATCATCTTGACCTCAAATTAACACTCCCAGCATTACAAAGAAGCTACAGAGTTGCAGATAAAGCCTGCCAGGGACTTGTTTACATCAGCCGTCTTGAAAGGGAGGGGAAAGGAGGAAAGAGGGGGAGACAGAGAGAAACGCTCACACAGTTTTTTGTGTCTTCAGCAGAAAGCAGAAGCTCAGGACGGTGGAAGAAGACTGAATAGATAATAACAAGTATGAAAGGAATTGTTAGTCTCACCATGGGCAGCAACATATTAAAAGTTACGTTTGAGCGGAATACTCTTTTAATATATAATGATATAATGTTATGAGGCTCGGTCAGGATTGGGTCCAAGGATTTGCAAAACATGGCTCCATTCTCCAAACACAATACTACACATGTCCTTAGATTGTCTGTGGTATTACAACTTGACTCTATTCATTTCAGTGGAACTGTGATGTTGCACACAAACTAAGGACAAGAGTGATGCCGTTTTTGGAAAAAGCAGCCATGTTTTTTTTTTAAATCCTAGATAACCCCTTTAAGTGGATTATAGTTATTCACGTCTCTCCACAAAACGAAATAAATAAACATCAGAGTCAGCATATTTATATGGCTCAGCTGTACATATAAGTATACCACGAAATAATGCAATAGTATCAGGTTTACACAGTGCACAGCAAGGCTAGGTTTACACACTAATTTAAGTCTCATTTTTAGCTCTAAACAGTGAAACAGACAAAATGCAAAAGTCCGCTGAAAAATCTGTGTGGACAGAGAGACACTGAAAATAAGGCTAAAGGCTACTAGTACCCGATTTTGAGCACTACAAAATAGGTATCCCCATAAGGTAAGGGCTCTATTATACATGCCCGCAACTTTTTGGTCCCGGCGGCTGCAGCGTCTAAGCGGCCTGTCAGCTGACAGGCCGTGGAGGACCCATCCTGTGATGAGCTGAGCCTATCAGCCAACAGGCCGCTCAGACGTTGCTGCCCTCAGGACCGGGAAGCTGTGGAATAAAGGAGAGAAGACCAGGAGCGGGAAGAGGTAAGGTAACAGGTGTTTGGGCAAGGGCTGCATGAACATCGCTAACAATGTCCATGCAGCCCTTGATGCCCTATTATCGGGCTGTGTAATAGGTCGAGTAAACGAGCGCCGAACTAGCAGATCGGTGCTCATTTACTAAAATGATTGGGCCATAGTCTGCCCGTGTAATATGTCCTAATAATTCCTCCTTTGTGCCCAACAGTAATAGTCCTCTTCTTTGCCCCCACCCCACAGAGTAATAGTTTCATTTCTGTGCTCCACAGTTAAGTGTCTTCTATTGCACAGTACTTATGTCTCCCAGAGATAGGGTCACACCCAAACCCTTTGACATCTAAAAGGAAACACATCCTATAAGTGGTACATGGTAGTTATGGGGTGAGTTTTTGCATTGGTTCCTAAAGGCCATATTACATGGAACAATTATTGGCCGTATTCGGTAATCGTGTAATAGAAGGCAACGATCATCCGATATGAACGATGTGAGCGGATCGTTGCTGTGATTTGTCTTTCAACATGTTGAAAGACAAACGACTAATATAGCAGCGATCTGCTGCCATCACTGCATGGAAAAGGAGTGGCGGCAGCAGACTGCTGCTATCCGCTATGGACTGCCCGGACGATCTAGCGATCGCCCGGGCAGCCCCCACACGCCCCTGCACTCACCCGTTCGTTGCCGACAAATTTAACGAGGGACGAGGGAACAAGGAGCAAATGAGTGCTGACAACGCTCATTTACTCCTCTCTGTTGCCCCGTGTAATAGGGGCTTAAAAATATATTACTAATGAAAGTAGTAGTAGTAGTTGATGGAAGTAGTAGTTGGTAGTAGTAGTAGTTGTTGTTAACCTTCTAGATTCATCCACTATAAGTAATCCCATAATCCAATTGAATTTCCAATACTTTCTTCTTTTTTCTTCCATGGGAACAAGTCCTTGCCAAAAATAGAAATATTGCAATATAACATTTAATTAAAACCATGTTGAACGACATGACAGGATGGATTTGTTGTCCGTGCATTTGTACCAGATGTGCTAAAATATGTTTCGCAGGGAGGATTATTGCTTCTAATTGTAACCGGTTTGTAACGTGAACATAATACTGAACCAAGGAGATAAAAGAATAGACAAGATGTGAAATTTACTAAAGAGGTTTTACTGCTCATTGTAAAAGTCAGTACGCTTTCAGGAACAAGCAGTGCGTCACTCTGCTGCCGCCAGAACATGCTATACACTTGTGACATGGCTGAAGTGGTCAATGTCTTCCTACTGGGACTGGAGCCAGAATCTGTGTCCATTCTCTGAGCTAAAATGGATGAAATTTGTGAGAACGGTAAGCCCAGTCTGGTCCAGAGGATCACAATCATAATTAAAGGGGTACTCCGGCAAAATCTTTTTCTTTTAAATCGACTGGTTTCAGTAAGTTATATGGATTAGTAATTTACTTCTATTTAAAAATCTTAAAGGACAAGTGCCGTGAAAAACTTTTTCCCAGTAATTGAAGCACATTACAAAGTTATATAACTGTGTAATGTGCTTCAATCACCTATCTGCCTCCCTTCCCTGTCTTTTCCCCCTCCACCCCCCACCAGGAAGTGTCCTAACTCACACAGACCTAATGACTGTCGTCACCGTCACCAAGCTCTTCTCTCAGCTCCTTCTCCTCTTACACTAGCCTCCCCCCTCCCCTGCCTTGTCAGGTGACTCAGCTTGCTCACCTCCGATTGGCTGAACAACTGCAAGCCATCACTTGTCACATCTCACTTGCTTATCTTCCCTCTGACTGACTCGGGCACTTAGGCAGCTCCCCCCTCCCCTCATACCCTCTCTCCTGCTGCCGTGGACTCAGTGAAGGAGTCATGTCACTAAAGAAGATAAGCTGAGCAAGCTGAGTCACCTGACAAGGCAGGGGAGGGGGGAGGCTGGTGTAACAGGAGAAGGAGCTGAGAGAAGAGCTTGGTGACGGTGGCGAGAGTAATTAGGTCTGTGTGAGTCAGGACACTTCCTGGTGGGGGGTGGAGGGGGGGAAAGACAGGGAAGGGAGGCAGATAGGTGATTGAAGCACATTACAGAGTTATATAACTTTGTAATGTGCTTCAATTACTGGGAAAAAGTTTTTCATGGCACTTGTCCTTTAAGTCTTCCCATACTTATCAGTTGCCGTATGTCCTGCAGGAAGTGATGTAGTCTTCCCAGTCTGACACAGTGCTCTCTGCTGCCATCTCTGTCTGAGACAGGAACTGTCCAGAGCAGTAGAGGTTTACGATAGGGATTTGCTACTCCTCTGGACAGTTCTTGTCTCGGACAGAGATGTCAGCAGAGAACACTGTGTCAGACTGGAAAGAAAACACCATTTCCTGCAGGACATATAGCAGCTGATAAGTATGGGAAGACTTGAGATTTTTAAATAGAAGTAAATTACAAATCTACGGTTCAGGGAAGAAAAAGAGCGCTGCACCTCACACCTATGGCCGATACTAGTGCCCCTAGGCTAAATAAAAAACACATCAGAATTATGTGTATGAATTGATCAAGCCACACTGCCCCATGTACCATCGTGCAGGTATCTGATACACATGGGTCCCTACACTAAGTCCACACCGTGCCGGTCAGTGGCTACCAACCCCACAGGCGTGCACAGTCAGGGAACGGGGGCCATGGGATGGCCCTGCGACCCCCATGCCACAGGACCAGACCCAAAAACACCACACCAGAACCCGGCCAGCACCGCCGGCAGAGAAGGCCGTCCCCAAACAGCACAAGTCTGGATGAGGTATTGCACTCACCATAGCTGCTGCAGACAGAATGTGAAAAGACAGGAGGGATTAAAACCATGTGCACTCAGGTGTCTCCTGCAAATTACGATCATGTGGGTTGCCAGGAGGAGTGCAAAAACACTGAGAAAAGAGAGAAACAAAATACGGTTCAGGGAAGAAAAAGAGCGCTGCACCTCACACCTATGGCTGATACTAGTGCCCCTAGGCTAAATAAAAAACACATCAGAATTTTGTGTATGAACTGATCAAGCCACACTGCCCCATGTACCATCGTGCAGGTATCTGATACACATGGGTCCCTACACTAAGTCCACACCGTGCCGGTCAGTGGCTACCAACCCCGCAGGCGTTCACAGTCATACACAAAATTCTGATGTGTTTTTTATTTAGCCTAGGGGCACTAGTATCAGCCATAGGTGTGAGTTGCAGCGCTCTGTCTCTTCCCTGAACCGTATTTTGTTTCTCTCTTTTCTCAGTGTTTTTGCACTCCTCCTGGCAACCCACATGACCGCAATTTGCAGGAGACACCTGAGTGCACATGGTTTTAATCCCTCCTGTCTTTTCCCATTCTGTCTGCAGCAGCTATGGTGAGCGCAATACCTCATCCAGACTTGTGCTGTTTGGGGGCGGCCTTCTCCGCCGGCGTTGCTGGCCGGGTTCTGGTGTGGTGTTTTTGGGTCTGGTCCTGTGGCATGGGGGTCGCAGGGCCGTCCCATGGCCCCCGTTCCCTGACTGTGCACGCCTGCGGGGTTGGTAGCCACTGACCGGCACGGTGTGGACTTAGTGTAGGGACCCATGTGTATCAGATACCTGCACGATGGTACATGGGGCAGTGTGGCTTGATCAATTCATACACAAAATTCTGATGTGTTTTTTATTTAGCCTAGGGGCACTAGTATCAGCCATAGGTGTGAGGTGCAGCACTCTTTTTCTTCCCTGAACCGTAAATTACAAATCTATATAACTTTTTGAAACCAGTTGATTTGATACTTGTATTTTATTAAAGGGGCAATACAACCAAAACGTGGTTTGTGATAAGCCATAGATACATGTTAAAAAAAATCACAGTTGATTTGTAATACAAAAAACCGTAATAAGGGTCTGTTAGCTCTATTGACATTTTTTGGAAATAATGAGTAATCTTTATGAGCAGAATAACCAGAACTGCATTGACCAAAGGCTCCAGTGGGGCATGCCACTATGCATAATGTATGATGGGCTGGAAATCCATCACATGAAATCTGGTCTGGATAAGAGGGTGGTTTTGTCAAAGAGATGGAGAGGTTTTACTGTGCTTGTATTGAGTTGTGCTATTCCTCTGTCATTCCTCCAGGATATGTATGGATAATAGTGGATATTCCCATTCCCCTTGTCATACAATCCGATCAGTGCAGACATTACCAGGCTGGGTAGGGACATACTCTACAGACCAAGAAACTGTAACATTAAGGTATCAATTGACTTACACATTTCCAGAAAAAATAACAGAGAAATGTCAGATGGTTCCAAGAAAGAGATCCAACATTATTTCATGAAAAGTATTTAATACAAATGACATGCCAGGAAAGAGTACAGCTACGCTTTTAACTCTTTGTTATTGATTAGTTCGGTATGTGAATACCAGTAGCTGAAGAGGTTAGATGCAGCCCTAGGGAGTTCTGGAAAAAAAGAATACAGCCTATGGCCATATCCATGTTTTCACATACTGAACATTCGGACTCAAGTTGAGCTCATCTCTAGAACTGATCAGAGATTTCTGTTGTGGTATCAGAGAGGTCTGCGAGATCACAAAGTTCATCAGTATACTCCTTACATATACAGTGGTACCTTGGTTTAAGAGTAACTTGGATTAAGAGCGTTTTGGTTTAAGAGCTCAGTTTTTCAAAAGTGTGACTTGGTTTAAGAGCTATTTTTACTGGGTGGGAGGGGGAGTGGGAGAGGGCATGGTCTACATAGCGGGGGTCTACAGCCCTGTAGTCTGACCCAGGAAGTCTCCTTCACCTTCCATCAGGGGACAGGACTGTGGAGGTAATCTCTCCATAGCTGTAAACCCATTGCTGTAAGCCCTGCTCATTCCTTCCTGAAGTCTCTCTCAGTCTTTGTGTTTCCCACCCTCTCCATTCCTGCTATAATATGCCTGCACTTACACTCAGACATTCACAGTGCTGCTATAATGTGCCTGCACTTACACTCAGCTATACACACTGCTGCAATAATGTGCCTGCACTCACACTCAGCTATACACACTGCTGCTATAATGTGCCTGCACTTACACTCAGCTATACACACTGCTGCAATAATGTGCCTGCACTCACACTCAGCTATACACACTGCTGCTATAATGTGCCTGCACTTACACTCAGCTATACACACTGCTGATATAATGTGCCTGCACTCACACTCAGCTTTGCACACTGCTGCTATAAGCTGCCTGCACTCACACCCAGCCATTCACACTGCTGTATAGAGAGGTTTATCACTTACTGCTTGGTCCATGCTAAACACACCCCCTTCCCCATTGCAGTCATGTGACCACACAGACCTCTTACAGCAGCCCTTCTTCTTTATTCTAGCCTGTTGTACTACGCTACTGTATTATGGGGATCTGCAGTTACAAACTGCTGCTTTTTCTTCAGGTTCATGCACTTTCTATACATTATACTCCACATGCTGATTGCTATACTGTACAGTAACTTATAATATCACATATTCAGCTGTTCGTAAATGGTTGTTTCATTAGTTTTACATGTTATTCAGAATAAAAAATTACTTTTGGGGTGTGGAACCAATTGTCTGCATTTCTATGATTTCTTATGGGAAAATTTGCTTTGGTTTAAGAGTGGATTTGGATTACAAGCACGGTCCCGGAACGAATTATGCTCGTAATCCAAGGCACCACTGTACATACATACATATACACAATTTTAACTAGATTTCCACCCCAGACAGTTACTAAAAACAATGACATCCACAAAAATACACAGAGCCAGACATAAACCTATGTATATGTTTTAGTTTCTTCGGCTACAACTATAGCACAGTCCATTCATTCCAAACAGTATATCACCACTTCATAGTAGACTTACAAAAAAGACAAAGTGGCTTAAAGTTAGTAGAAGTGTTATGAGCTTTGAATAAACAGTTATTTCTGGAGCAGAATCCATGGAGCTCTCCAGACATGTGTCCTCCTCCGCCATGTCGTCCTGGATGCAAACCTTTCCATTATGGGTGAAGACCTCGGTTGTGGTCCTGTAAGACATTGCAAAGACGCAGTTCAAGCCTTGGATGGCTCCTTCATAGGTTACCATCCAGTTGGCAATCCATGCCATGCTACAGCCACAGCTCCAATTGTTATACGATAGATAGATGTCTTTCAGTTTGGGCATACGTGAGAACAGGTAACTGGGGAGCAAGCTGAGATTATTTTTATTCAGTTGAAGGAGCTGAAGTTCTTTTAGGGCTGAAAACGCGTTGTGCGTGATGTGCGTTATACGATTGTTATTAAGATGGAGTTTTTTCAGATGGACAAGTGTATTAAGAGAGCAGTTGATTTGATCAATCTTGTTAGCCTGTAGGTACATAATCCTTAACTGGTCTAATCCACTAAAAAGCCGATTAGGCAAATGGGATATTGAGTTGTGTCCTAAATTTAGCACGCTCAGTTTGTTCAGTTGGCTGAAAGCTTCAACTTGAATGGCCCAAATCCGGTTTCTCCGTAGATTAAGATTTTCCAGGGCTTGCTGATATTTGAAAGAATTTATTCCGATGGCTTCTATGTGATTATTTTCCAGAGATAACTTGGTCAAATTATGGAGTTTCCTCAACGCCTGCGGGATGTGATGCATTTTATTGGAGCTCAAGTCAAGAAATTCCAAAGACGAGACATGCGAGAACACAAGAGGGTGGATGTCAAAGATTTTGCATTGTGACAGATCCAAAGAGATGAGGGTTAAGAGGCCACGGAAGGTGTGGGCGTGGAGGTAGGTCAATCTTGGGTTCCGGCTAAGATTTAATTCTTTTAGGTTGCCAAGAGCAATAAAAGCATCGGGATACAGGAAGATCAGGTTGTTCTGGTTGAGCCATAGGATTTGAAGGGCAGGTACATCACGGAAAGCGTTGAAAGGAAGGATCCGAAAAAGGTTCCCGGCCAGGTTCAATAAGATGGAGGAAGCCGGCAGACCTTCAGGTAGACATTCAATCCCAACTTTATAGCAAAAGACCTCATCATCGGAGGAACACTGGCAGACCACAGGGCAGGTAGTGTTACTTACATCATTGAAGGCCTCAGCAAAACAACCACAGAGGATGACAGAAAGGAGAGACGTTCTGGAAGAGATCATAGTAAAGGTCACTGAACTGTAGGCTGGCAGGATAGATGGGGTTTGAAATGTGATGTTTTCGATTTCAATGAATGTAACTGGACCACCACAAAACCTCCCGCAACCAATGAAGTTGTTAGGCTATTATAAGCTGATTACAGGTCACACTGTGTCACTTCACTGGGAGTGCAGGTAATAAGTTTAGGGAATAGTAAATAGACGCTTATTGATCCAGATATAGGAACAAATTCACATTATGAACATTCTTTTTGGTCTACAACCAGCAAGCGCTTACAATTCTGCTTGGGTATATATATTATCACCCTCAGGATAGGGTCACACATACATTATCTGCAGATTTTTAGCAAAAAGTGGAATCCATGTGGATGTCAATTTAAAAAGAAAAGGCAATAGCAGCATACAATCAATATAATATCATCAGATATTATAAGGCATGAAATAACCTTTAAAGCGTCACTGTCATGGAAAATCACTCCTGCTGCTCCCCGGCTATAGCTCCTGATCACAACAGGTCTCATATGTCAAAAGTTATTTTTAATGAAAAGTACTTTTTAAGAATCAAAAGCAGAATATTGCTAGGTTCACATATCCCTGTCTGCACCCGCAGCTTCAGACAGACTAAGGATGTTCACTCGTATCACATTGCATTGACCCAAGTCATTAGTGATAGGCGATGAACGTAATGCATCCATTCTACGGGTCCGTAAAATGACAGATGTCATTGAAATAAACGGGTACTATACTGTCTGTAATTGCAGAAAGTGTATTACTGATGTGTGTAAGGGACCTTAAAATACAAGTATGACTTGATTTCATGTTGTTGTATGCCATGGGGAGGTGATAGAAGAAGGCAATGTTTTCTCAGGACAACTTCTTTAAACTAAAATTGTATGGCAAAATGTTAGATACATTTTTTCATGCAAGCTCCACCCCCTTTCCCGCTAGGTCTTGCCCATTGTCGAGCAAGTAGCAGAAATGTGAAACACAGTAGTCATGTAAGCTAGCCCTTCCTGCAGATTGCACCAGGATATTTTCCCATGTCCACACTAAAATGTTGTAGCGCAAAATCCAGACCTGAACAATTTGGTGCAACTTTTCTGCAGTAGATTTGGTTTACTGACAATAATCATTATTAACCCCTTAAAGCCAATGCACCACTAGGTACATCGCCTTGTGTTTTTTACATGAATAGACTGGCGTTGGTGCGGCTATTTTATTAACAGCCAGATTGCAGCAATCGCATAACAGCAAGTCACACAAATATTTAGTTCTACAACTTAAATGATACGCCACCATGTACCCCCCCCCCCCCCCCCCTTTACTTTTTTCCCCTCTATGCATTGCATGACCATTTCCAGCTCTCCTATATGGAGACACTGATCATTACAGTTTATGAATAGAATGCCAGAACTACGGTGAAGCCTGACACACAGGCCAGGCAGGAGAAGAGAGAGGTGGGAACGTAAGTGCATAATAACACAGACCTATATGTCATTATTGTGGAATGCCGGCTGAAAATCCCTACGGCAAAGTAGTTATCACCCGGAGAAAAACAACTCAGGCGTTTTCTTCAACAGCCAATACAAATGAATGATGATTGCTCAGGCACACAGTAAATAATAAGACGGTAATGAAGTATCGCAGGCATATCATAAAACTCACAAGGGCCGGAGATTGATGTTTAATAACCCAGTTTATTCGCTCTCATAAAAGCGGAGCTGAATCTCTGACGAGTTGGAGCACGTCTTCATGGTAATTGATGTGTCGTACTTCTGACACCAGGCGTAGTTTGGCTACACCTCTGCCCTCTAGTGATTGTGAAACAGGGCTGGCTCCACTGTTCAACTCTAATCCAAGGAAGGCCAAGAAACCCTGAGGAGACGCAGCTGTCCTGGAGAAGACTGGACACAAAACGGAACTGCGGAGGAGCAGTGGAAAACAAGAGGAAAACAGAGCAGGACATGACCCCTGAAGATAAAACTAGCAAGGCATATAAGTCCTTGAACTGTGCCCCTGTGTGACCATCTACTCTGATGAGAGCCAATATGGAGGCAGTCCAGATCAGATACTGCAGACCGGCTATCATCTGTGTGTGTAAAGGCCATGGTGTGATTTTCCAGGGGAAGCGAGCGCTGACCTGTCAGTTCAGTGTTCGCTGCCTGTGCTATTATATACACAGAGAGAAGGGAGCAGCGGGGGGGGGGGGGGGGGGGGGGGGGGGGGGGGGGGTGGGGTCATTTGAACAATGCACATTGACATCGCTGACATAAACATGATTTTTCAGCATGTTGACAGTTTACGATAAGCCGGCATTGTGCATGTCGGCTGATCATTGCCTTTCAACATGCGCTATTACACTAAACGATAATCGGCCTGAATGGTCGGTAATTGGCTGCAAGTCATTTAGTGTAATAGGGTCTTTAGACTTCACTGCGGTTGTGATATTCCGATCATGAAATAGCTTCCTTGATACAACTTTCATATTTCCAAATAATATATAACAACTATATATCATGCTACAAGACCACCTGTGACATTGCACTGATTAAGGCTGGGTTCACACTACGTATATTTCAGTCAGTATTGTGGTCCTCATATTGCAACCAAAACCAGGAGTGGATTGAATACACAGAAAGGCTCTGTTCCCACAATGTTAAATGAAATGAAATTGAGTGGATGGCCGTCATTTAATGGCAAATATTTGCTGGTATTTTAAAACAACGGCTGTTGTATTGAAATAATGGCCGTTATTTACTGTTATATGGCGGCCATCCACTCAATTTCAACATTGTGTGAACAGAGCCTTTCTGTGTTTTCAATCCACTCCTGGTTTTGGTTGCAATATGAGGACCACAATACTGACTGAAATATACGTAGTGTGAACCCAGCCTAAAGGCGTATTCGAGCAAAAAAAAAAAAAAATTTCAAATCAACTGGTTTTAGAAAATTATATAAATTTGTAGTTTTCTTCTGTTTAAAAATCTCAAGTCTTCCAGTACCTATCATCTGCTGTGTGTCCTACAGGAAGTGGTGTATTCTTTCCAGTCTGACACAGTGCTCTCTGCTGCCACCTCTGTCCATGTCAGGAACTGTCCAGAGTAGGAGAGGTTTTCTCTGGGGATTTGCTGCTGCTCTGGACAGTTCCTTTCAAGGACAGAGGTGGCAGCAGAGAGCACTGTGTCAGACCTGAAAGAATACACCGCTTCCTGCAGTACATACAGCAGCTGATAAGTACAGGAAGACTGGAGATTTTTTTTTTTCCATAAAAGTAAATAACAAATCTAAATAGGTTTCTGACACCAGTTAATTTAAAAGAAAAAAAAGAAAACTGAACTACCCCTTACCCCTTATTGGAGTAAATTTAGTAAACTGCTTGGTCTAAAACAAAGGTGTGTGTTATACTTAAAGACGTTATCCAGCATTAGAAAAACGTGGCTACTTTCTTCCAGAGACAGCACCACTCTTGTCTCCATGTTGGGGTCAAGTTTTGCAGCTCAGCTCCATTGAATTTAATGGAGCTTAATTGCAAACTACAGCTGAACTGGAGACAAGAGTGGTGCTGCTTCTGGAAGAAAGCGGCCATATTTTTGTATTGTCTCAGATGCTGCAACTGATAGTTGACACGACTGGACCTCCACTATCTTCTGGGTACATTACCTGAGAATGATTCTTAAAAAATACTTCCCTAAAGAAACATGGCTCAAATAGCTACATAACTGTAACATTAAATAAACATTTTGGAGGACAGAATGGTAGACAGCTCTAGGGCTGCATCCATCTTCTCCAAGCAGCTGAATTTAAATGGCGAACACTGACCATATCCCCTATTCGGTACCCGACAAGAGCCTGACTCGTGTAATCAGATGGACTGAGCGCAGAGCCACATAGTACAGCATGCTACTGCAAACTGGTTATATCTGGAGATCAATGGGCTTCTCGGCACCACAGGCTGTATTAGATAGCGCCAGACGCACCTTAATGGAGCCTTGTTTAGGGTCAGTTTACACAGAAATATTTTTTGCCAAAGATTTGAAGCCAAAGCCAGGAATGGATTTGAAAAGAGGAGAAATCTCAGTCTTTCCTTTATGACCTGATCTCTATTTATAGTCTGTTTCAGGCTTTGGCTTCGAATCTTTGGCAGATAATCGGTGAGATAATCTTTCTTTGTTAGTGGACCCTTACAGAGTCTAATACATAACTCAATAATCGTGTGACCCTGGCATAAAAGGGGTACTCCAGCAAAATAACTAAATTATTTTTTTCAAATCAACTGGAAAGTGCCACAGATTTGTAATTTACTTCTATTAAAAAATATCTCACATCTTCCAATACTTATCAGCTGCTGTATGTCCTGCAGGAAATGGTATTCTTTCCAGTCTGGAGAGCAGGAGAGGTTTTTCTATGGGGATGTGCTACTGCTCTGGACAGTTCCTGACATGGACAGAGGTGGCAGTAGAGAGCACTGTGTCAGACTGATAATTTAATAATAGAAGTAAATTACAAATCTCTGGCACCTTCTGACACAAGTTGATTTGAAAGAAGTTTTTCTTATCCTGGAGTCCCCCTTTAGGGTCAGTTCACAAGTACAGACTCGCAGCGTAAATCTCGCTGCGAGTCTGTCAGGTCAGCCCACAAGTAAGCCTTGAGACCCTGACTTATCAAAACCTTTCATATGTTTGCGTCAAAACTTTTTTTTTTTTTTGACAGTAAGTAATGTATTAAAATCCAATCAATTATAATTTGCACACTACAAGGACAGTCCATGCAATATCCCTTTAAGATTTTCCCAATGTAATCCTGGCTCTCATCCACAGGGAAGCCTCCGATAGTATAAGCCCAGCTCACTTTGTACTATAGCAGATAATTTACACTACCAAAATAGAGGAGATTATTGTAGCTGTACGGCATCTCTGAGAATAGATTCCAATTCCTGCATTGGCGGATTCAAGGAATGCTACTAGAGGATTCTTACCAGAAATCTCCCGAGATTCAGACAATTTAGAGCCACTGAACCACTAGGAGCAGACAGGGAACATTGTGTGCAGTAAACAATGTAAGCGGAGAATACTAAACATAGGCCAGATTATACACAGAACATCCCCAGATGGTGCAGGCTCAAACCAAGCACAAGGCAAGTGGTTCACACGGGGGCTCAAGTCTTCTCGGAAATTATATTACTGTTAGGCAGGAAAGTCTCATAACATTATGCCAGTGCACCCCAACATGGTCAAGTTTATAAACACTATTTTTGACTATAAAGCCAGAAACAGATCATAACTAGAGATGAACGAGTAGTGAAATATTCAAAAGCTCGAAATTCGATTCAAATAGTCCTCGATGTTCGACTATTTGATCGAATATCGAATTCCATTCCAAAGTCTATGGGAGAAAAATGCTTATTTTTTTTGGAAACCGCCAAGTGGTCGAATTTAGGTTTCCAAGTCCACAATGACACCTCAGAAATTAATGCACACACCTCCGCAATGCAACTGGGACAGCAGGGGAAGCATGCCTGGGTGCATCTAACATGTCCAAGTCCAAGTGGAAGCGGGATTAAGAGTTGACCACTAGATGTCGCTTTATTATGTATTGATGTATGGAAGCTGCACAGCTGAAGAATCGCAAAGGGTTATTGTGTTTATGTGTACCAGAATCTGTGAACCAGTAGGATTTCTGCTTTCTTCTTTCCTATCACCTCTTCTCTCTATTCTTCTATTGCACTCTTTTCTCCCAATCACCACGCACCCTATACGCTGTAGAGGAAGTTAGTCCCTTGGGCGGGGGAGGAGCAAGAGTTTTCCATTCGGGACAGTGTGGAGGAAGGACGCAAGCTAGATAGCTCTCCACAGCAGTCTTATCCGGGCCCTGGCCTTCTGCCAGGTCCCCGTAGTTCAGTCTTAGCCAGTACCCCGCATGGGTAAGACGCAAGACAGCACACTGTTTACCAACCTTCTTACAAGTACCCTCACAAAGGACTATGCAGTGTTAAACCTCTAAGGAGAGGACCAGCCAGCAGATAACCTCAACCCATGCCGTGGATTAGGAGAAGTAACAGTGCAGGACAGTATCCACTATAGAGCCACAGAGCCAGGAACTGATCCGGGTGGAGCAAAGTTGCAGTAAGCCTATGAACTCCATCTTGCAGCATGGGTGTCAGCAGGGAACCCTCAGCATTCCGCTCAGCCCAGGTAACAAGGTCTGGGACCTGTGTCACCCATTAGTACGGTTCATCTAACGCTAGTGGACATAAGGTGGTGCGAAGACTAAAACAAAGGTCAATACACAGGCACAGGTGTTGTTGTTCTTCTTCTACTACTACAAGTATTTTATTTTATCCTCTAACATCCCAGCAGAGCACATTACCACATGGGTTGAGACTCTCATGGCATCCTCCTCTCTTCTACTTTACCTCAGTACAACTCTACCAACACGACTATTTCCTACTCAGTACTTATCTCACAGATCTGGTTGTCCTATGTTAAAGTATCTATTGGAACTTTGTCAAGTGTATATCCAAGACTTTCTGTATTACCTGTTGCACATTTACAAGTAGTAAACCAACTCAACGTTATCTCAGAGTCTGTGATCATTCATCACCACCTACACAGCCTATACACCGCAACCTTGGGACACTTCCCCTTTCTGTGGGTGGCGGGTCAGTATACCTCTCTGGCCACCTGTGACTACATCATCCATACCATTATCCCAAGGGACCCGGTAGCAACTCGACAGGACACTGACCACAGGGGAAAAGGGTTCAACCGGTCTTACACACTAAAAGCAGGCGACTATCACACCTGTGTGCCCACCTGCCACTGGCGTCATGTGACAACATAATAAGGTCCGGCTGTATCTCGGCCATCCACCACCGGAGTGGTGTAACACTATAACAACTAGCAAGTGACCGGCCGTCCCTCTGATATAACACCTTCGGGGGTACACCACATATGCAAGATAGTTATAAGCTGCCTGACTGCCTGTCTGTGTCACTATCAGATATGCTGCTAGGCAGTCTATGCACTCTTAGTGGAGAAAGCAGCTATTTGCTGTCTGTGCTGTGTAGTAGTTTTCTGGTCTCTCCTGCCTACAATCTTCTAAAATCCTCACTGTCCCTACTCCAAATTGTATCCACTCAACTACCTACAACACATACAGTGAAGGAGGAAGGAGATACACAGCAGCCTATTCTTCACAGTGAGCAGCAGCTGCTTGCCTGTCTGTAAGAATAATCTGATGTACTGGTAGTCAGTTGATTTGCTAATTATCCGATCAGGGCTGAGAAAGCTGGAAGTCAAGTGATGTGCTCCAGCCAATGAAAAGGCCTATTCTTCTTCCATTCACTGCTGTGGAAGACAGCGAACAGAAAGGAGACAAGGACCGCCACCTGCTGTGACGACATCGACCCAAGATGGTGCCTGGGAAAAGAGGACGAGGTCGACAGTAATTTGGTATGTATACTTTTTTTTTAACTTCCGTGGGGAAGGGGGGGATATAACTTTGTAATATGTGTTAATTAAGCTGAAAAAAAAACGAAAACGCGGCACTACCCCTTTAAGATGGCATCTGATGACAAGCAGGAAATGCCAAGTTCTTAGGGTCCATTTACATAGAAAGATTATCTGACAGATTATCTGCCAAACATTTGAAGCCAAAGCCAGGAATGGATTTGAAAAATCTCAGGCTTTCCTTTATGAGCTGTTCTCTGTTTATAGTCTGTTTCTGGCTTTGGCTTCAAATCTTTGGCAGATAATCAGTCTAAAAATCTTTGTGTAAACGGACCCTTACACTGTACTGTGGAGGTCACATGAGTAAGCCAGCCAATGAATGTAGACGCTGTTGTTGCGATGCCAGCGTGGTCCTAGGGCCTGTCACGCCCTAACACCCTGCATTTTTTTCTGCGTTTTCAGTGGGGTGCTCAATTAAAAACATGTATTTCGAATAGTGCAGGTACTACTCGCGCATCTGTAATCATAACTAGAGGATAAGTATAAAGTAAAGACTGAGACATTAAATTGCAGTTCACATAAATATAGAAGTAGGTGTCTAGTTCAAGAAAGAAGACAGCTTATCCAGGATGAGAAAAGCATGGCAGCTTTCTTCCAGAAACAGCACCACTTTTATTCTCAGGTTGGTTGTGGCTTTTGCAGCTTAGTTCCATTGAAGTGAATGGGACCCAAGTTGTAATACCACACACAAACTGAGGACAGTGGCGGTGCTGTTTTTAGGAAAAAAGCAGCTATGTTTTTCTAATCCTGGATAACCTTTTTAATTCCATATTCTTATATGTTAGCCTGAGAAGAGTACAGTGTTTATTAAAGGGATTATAGCTAGGGAGTTCCATGTATATGACATCATCTCTAACAAATACGGCCATGGATCTCTGTTGGAGTTGAGCTAGAACATTGCATGGACTGTAAAGTCAGATAGAAATGAGCATGTTCAGGTCTGTCCGAACCCGAGCACTCCGTGGCTGCAGAAGTTGGATCATAGGGGGACATTACGACACCAGGGGCGTACAGCAGGGAGAAAGCGCAGATTCGCCCTTTCTCCCTGGTGTATGACCCATTTGCCCAATGGGTGGGCATAAGGCGGGGAGGAGGCGTGGCCTCCTCCTGCACCTCATTTGTCATGATTTACACCTGCTGGTATGATTTACTACCTGGAAGCAGGTGTAGATTTGGTCCATCGGCCACAGGTTTGGCCGGGGATAGGGGGTGGGGCCTAAATCCCCCATAGTGTTTAATATTGTTACGCTGTGACTAGTGGCGTAGCTACCATAGAGGCAGGGAAGGCAGTTGCTATGTGGCCCATGGGGGGAGGGGGCACGGGGATGCACAGGGAAGATAAGAGCCTCCTGTGTCCTTCTGCTTAACCCCTTATGTACTGCAGTATGTAAGTGACCCAGTGTTCTCTTACATGCTGCAACACAAAAAAAGGGTTAATAAGCTAAAGACAATAAGTTTTCTGCTTCACTGCTCTGACCTCTGTTCTCTGAGCTCCTGCAGAGGTCAGGGTTTATCAGTGCAGGAGTAGCGAAGCAGAGAGCTAATTGTCTTCTGCCTATTAACCCTTTTTTATGTTGCAGCATGTAAGAACACTGGGTCACTTACACACTGCAGTACATAAGGGGTAGTCTGCTCCTGCATCTATGTATATAACCATGAGGTTCCCATAAGGCTGTTACAGTTAAATACAGTGGATGGACAGAACAAGCAGACATTGGCTTTCTCCTCTGCCAGTCACTGTTGTGGCTGCGCGCAGGATTCTGCCTCTGGCCACAAGCCCTGGAACGTGGATGGGTAATGTATATCGTTAGTCGACGGCCACGCCCCGCTATTACACGCAGCGGTGCGCGGTCGGCGCCCGACAAAAATAGGTTCTAACCTATATAAACGATCAGCCGATGATCGTTGTCATCGGCTGATCGTTGCATTTATTACACGGAGCGATAATCGGCCGAATCGGACCAATTCGGCCGATTATCGTTCCGTGTAATACCACCCTAAGGCTTTATACCCAGATGTGCAATCATAAAGGTAACCAAACTCACACCTCCATTTCTTATGATTAGTCACATGCGGTTACCAATATTCCCAGCACTCTCGGGCATGGGGGTGTGGTTTCAGACACATTGTGAGAACACGGCCTAAGGGTATGTTCACACTACAGAATACACAAGGGAATTTCAAGTGGCTTGAAGTTCTGCTTGTCCCATTGGCTCAAAGAATTTTTCAAGCTCAATTCGCTATCCGCCCAAAGAACTGACATGTCAATTCTTTCAGCAGACAGCAGGTTGAGTCTGAGAAATTCATTGAGTAAATGGGACAGGCAGAATTTCAAGCAGAGTCCGCCGCATGGGAACATGGCCTTATGTTGTGAAGATTCTTGAATGTTGGTGGTATTCCTGCTGAACTCTTTAGCTGAGGTAAATTTAGTGAATTGGGGCCTGAAAGCCAGCTGTGGTTAATAGATTATGATTTGCTGCCATCTTGTGGTCAAAGAGAAATAAGCAGCGCAAAAGTCATCTGCACAATTAATTGAGTAAACATTAGTGATATATACTTCTGCCATGTGCAATGAGCACATCCATAGAATTTTATTCACCTAACAGAGGTCAAAAGAGTATCATTTTGGCCTCATTTAGCTAGTGTAAGTCAGTATACCATAAAAAAAGAAAAGCTATGGTATAGGATAGTGGACTGCCGTGTTCCTTTTAAGCTGCGTGGGTGCATAGCCATGCAGCTTCTAGGGGTGGCCCACTCTCTTTCAGCCTGCTCAGCCGTTACTGCATCTGCATTTTCTGAAGACAGAACATGAGCTGTTTGCATCCTGATCCATCATTCATATGGGGAGTGGGCATGGAGGAGCTCAAGTGGGAATATTACCATATGGGGGGGCACAGCAGGGGGCACTAATACTATATGGACATGCACATCAGGGAGCACTTTTACAATATAAAGGGGCACAGTAGGGGGAATTACTATTTGGGGGCAAGATCACTATGGGGGAGCACAAGAACAGAAGGCATTACTATATGGGGAAGAACATGGGGGACTTATTACTGCATGGAACATTATTAATGAGTGAGGAGCATAGAGGACATTACTACTATAGGGGGTGGGAGCACAGTTGGGGAATTATTAATAAGGACAATATTGTACTGTACACTAATAGGGGAACCATACTCTTCAGATACGGGTCACATTTGTAAAAGTCTTCATGGCCGTCTGAGACAGAATGAAAAGAGACCGACAGATCAGAGATGATGTCACCTGTCACTGGATGTAACTGTAATCACTTATACAGGCTTCAGAGTTTCTCTATTATAATAGTATGTGCTGCTGTATGGTCACTGGTGAAAC
The DNA here is from genome assembly GCF_027789765.1 of Dendropsophus ebraccatus. Taxonomy (NCBI): domain Eukaryota; kingdom Metazoa; phylum Chordata; class Amphibia; order Anura; family Hylidae; genus Dendropsophus; species Dendropsophus ebraccatus. The sequence continues at coordinate 72,758,467 of NC_091463.1, forward strand.
AATTGGGAAAACTGGTCTTTGTGGTAGTCACAGTAAGGCTATGTTCACACGCCATATGTTTAACACTCCCTACAGATGGAATTAATTCAGTCTGTAGGTTAACTACCTCATTAAAAGGTTTACCAGTGCAGAATGATCCTGATAAGGTGGTACACACCGACATTTTGTTTCCATCTACTGAATACAAGCAGGTGCCATAATACTATATTATGCATTGAGAGAGCTAGTCTGTAAAAACATGGACCACCATAAAACCAATACGCAAAACAAGTAATTCCATGGTTGGGAAATAAAAAAAACAAAACAGACATGGCTCCAAAAACATATGGCTTACACTGATTGTCTGTTTCGTCTTTGTCTCACTGCTCCCCATACATGGATGTTGTTGGTTTGAAACAGTGACTGGCACACTAGGCAGGTCAGAAGGAAATAAAATAGCTTTTAAAGATGCATAATGAAGGAATAAACAAATGTCCTTATAAAGTACTATACCTAATTATGATCCCTGATGCTGCGTTCACACAGAACGATAATCGTGCGAATTTGCACGATAACGATCGAATTCGAACGATAATCGTACGTGTAAACGCAGCGAACGATCAAACGCCGAACGAATGAGAAATCGTTCATTTTGATCCTTGAGCATGTTCTTAAATAGTCATTTGCAAAAAATTTGCAGATTGTTCCGTGTAAACAGTCGTTCACCGATTTTACCTATGTGCGAGATAGGCTTAAGCGATTGCAAAACGAATTTTCCGTACGATATATCGTTCTACCTAAACGCTGATCGTTATAAAAAAACAAAACAAAAACGCTACTTTGAAATCATTAATCGTACGATTCGGCAAATGATCGTTCTGTGTAAACGCAGCATTAGTGATTAAATACCATTCTCTAAAGCCAAAATGGCTTCCTCAGGTGTCACCATGGGCTTTAGCTCCCATCTGGAAACGGTATTTGAAGCAAAACATGTTAGTTAAATATTTGTGGCTTTGTAATAGTGCTATATCTGTGTCTGTTTTTTATATTTTTTCCTATGTAACCATGTCTTTAAACTTAAGAAAATAAGCATTTTGTTCATGTGTGTTCAAAAAGAAAAAGTGTTTGAAAGAAGGTTGTTACATGGAATTAGGAATTCTGCATTCTAATGCTGCGTTTACACGGAACGATTATGGTTCGAATTTTAAATGATCGCATTTGAGCGATAATCGTACCATGTAAACACAGCAAACGATCAAAAGACGAGCGAGAAATCGTTCATTTTGATCTTTCAACATGTACTTTAATCGTCATTTGTCGTTCGCAGATCGCTTAGTGTAAACAGTCTTTCACTAATTTACCCTATGTAAAAGATGGGCTTAACCCCTTAACGACATCGGGTGTAAGTATACGCCCCCGCAGGGTGGGCTTTAACACAAATGGGCGTATACTTACGCCCGATGTTTCCCTGATCGATGTGTGTTCACACACATCGGTCGGGGAAGATGGCCTGCTATAATGTATAGCAGGCCATCTCTGCTCGTCGGCACGGGGGGTGATTAACCCCTCCCGTGCCTACGATCGCTGCTATATGCTGATCAATATAGATCAGCATATAGCAGCTAAATTCAGCTTTCCGGGTCATCGGTGACCCGGTAAGCAATGGCGATTGGTGCTGTCCGAGATAGCACCAATCGCCATTAGTGTCCTGGGGAAAGATGGCGCCGATGCCACCCCCACGATCGCCGTGATAGGCCGGCCAGTACCGGCCGGCCCATCATGGCGATCCAACTGTAAAAAAACTGTTTTACCGGGTTCTGCACCCCTCAGCTAGGTAGCTGAGGGGTGCAGAACAGGTGTGTGTGGTGCAGGTGTACCATACTCACTTGATCTGGGCGTCCGGAGCGAAGACCTGCGGTCCGCGCCGTCCTCGCGTCTTCTTCGGGTCACTTCCGGGTTCGGTCGTCCAGCGTCGGAAATCTTCGGAAACGCTCGGGTCCGGCGGGCTTCGGCAATCTCCGGCAGTGTTGCTCTACTGCCCCCTAGCAGCTGATCAGTGAATATCATTCACTGATCAGTGGCTTTGGGTTAAAAATATATATATTTTTTTTTTCCCCCAAAAATTTTTTATTTAACTTTTTTGCGCCCTAACGCCGCTAAGTGCTGATCAGCATCGCACGTAAGTGCACCGCTGATCAGCAACTCCTCCTTTTTGGCGTAGGGCGTTTTTTCCCCCGTATATCCTACCACCACTGTCTGCTGATAAGTGCCGCACATAAGTGCGGCATTTATCAGCAATTCCTTTCTTGGTGTAGGGATATTTTTTCTTACTGTCAAAAAAAACACGTACAAAACACTACACCACACTACATGGAATAAAGTTTTACACTACACTACATTACACATTTACATACCCCATATACTAGTCCCAGTGGCGTAGCCACCGTGGTCGCGGGGGTCGCCGCCGCGACCGGGCCCGCCACAAAGGGGGGCCCGCGGGGCCCTCAGGGCCCCGCAAGGCCCTCCCTTTCAATCACTCTTGTGACCGCAAGCATTGTTTTGCTTGCGGTCACAAGAGTCCGACTCTGTCTTCCCCCGGCTGCTGCGCAGCTGCCGGGGATGTTGCGTCTTATCCCCGGCAGCGCACGCATCCCAGAGCTCCCTGCGCGCCTTGGGCCCTGACTTCCAGTTTCCGGTGCGCAGGGAGTTCTGGGATGCGCGCGCTGCCGGGGATAAGACGCGACACCCCCGGCAGCCGCGCAGCAGCCGGGGACAGACCGAAGGAGTGAGGATCAACGTGGGAGCGCGTTGTCAGGTGAGTTAAGTTTTGTTTTTTATCAGCCTGTACGGGTGGGGGGAAAGGGGACCATCTATAAGGGAGGAGGGGGGGGGTGAAGGGGACCATCTATAAGGGAGGAGGGGGGGGGGTGAAGGGGACCATCTATAAGGGAGGAGGGGGGGGGTGAAGGGGACCATCTATAAGGGAGTAGGGGGGGGTGAAGGGGACCATCTATAAGGGAGGAGGGGGGGGTGAAGGGGACCATCTATAAGGGAGGAGGGGGGGGTGAAGGGGACCATCTATAAGGGAGGAGGGGGGGGGGGTGAAGGGGTCCATCTATAAGGGAGGAGGGGGGGGTGAAGGGTACCATCTATAAGGGAGGAGGGGGGGTGAAGGGGACCATCTATAAGGGGGGGGGTGAAGGGGACCATCTATAAGGGAGGAGGGGGGGGTGAAGGGGACCATCTATAAGGGAGGAGGGGGGGTGAAGGGGACCATCTATAAGGGAGGAGGGGGGGTGAAGGGGACCATCTATAAGGGGGGGGGTGAAGGGGACCATCTATAAGGGAGGAGGGGGGGGTGAAGGGGACCATCTATAAGGGAGGAGGGGGGGGGTGAAGGGGACCATCTAGAAGGGAGGGGGGTGAAGGGGACCGTCTATAAGGGAGGGGGGGTGAAGGGGACCGTCTATAAGGGAGGGGGGGTGAAGGGGACCATCTATAAGGGAGGAGGGGGGGGGGTGAAGGGGACCATCTATAAGGGAGGAGGGGGGGGTGAAGGGGACCATCTATAAGGGAGGGGGGGTGAAGGGGACCGTCTATAAGGGAGGGGGGGTGAAGGGGACCGTCTATAAGGGAGGGGGGGAAGGGGACTGTCTATAAGGGAGGGGGGAGAGGGGGCCATCTATAAGGGTGGGTGGGGGGAGAGGGGGCCATCCATAAGGGAGGGTGAGGAGAGAGGGGGCCATCTATAAGGGAGGGGGTAGAGGGGGCCATCTATATGGAGGGGGGAGAGGAGGCCATCTATAAGGGAGGGTGGGGGGAGAGGGGGCCATCTATAAGGAGGGCAACATGGGGGGAGAGGGGCAATCTATTTGGGGGGGGCAACATAGGGGGAGAGGGAATACACAGAGGGGGGCATATATTATTAGGGGGTCACATAGAGTCAGGGCTACCCACTAAAGGAGTGTGTAAAGGGGACAATACAGATGTGCAGTGTGTATATAGATGAGGATGGTGCCAGTGTGAGGAGACTAATATGTCTGTCTGGCAGATTCTGTGGATTCGTGGCTCGGAGAAGTTCTCATAACGGCCCAGGGCAAATGGAGAAGAAGATGAAAAGGGAAGAACTCCGATCAGAGAAGACGTCCCCGTGAGTCACCTGATATAACTGCACTGTAATGTATATGGTGTATAGAGCCTGTGTAGAGCTGGGGCCACCTCTATATGACTGGATGAGGTGATTTAGTATACTGGATTTGGTCAGTAACAATATGGTGGTGATGGTTGTGGTTGTGGTGTGGCAGTAATGTTTCCTTCCTATATACTGGTATTACTGGTAATATAGGTCTAAGTATACAGGATTTGGTCGGTAACAGTATGGCAGTAATATGTACGGTGATAATACTTTCTCTTCCAATATGCTGGTGTTAGTGGTAATATCTGTCTTGGGGTGTGTGTGTATATATATATATCTATATATATATATATATACACACACACACACCAATAGCATCACTTGGTCGTGAAAGGAGGGGGGGGGGGGTTCACACTATGTATATTTGAGGCTGTATTTGGTCCTCATGTCAGGTCCTCATAGCAACCAAAACCAGGAGTGGATTGAAAACACAGAAAGGATCTGTTCACACAATGTTGAAATTGAGTGGATGGCCGCCATATAACAGTAAATAACGGCCATTATTTCAATACCACAGCCGTTGTTTTAAAATAACAGCAAATATTTGCCATTAAATGACGGCCATCCACTCAATTACAACATTATGTGAACAGAGCCTTTCTGTGTTTTCAATCCACTCCTGGTTTTGGTTGCTATACAGCCTCACAAATACAGCCTCAAATATACATAGTGTGAACCCAGCCTTAGAGTGTATGAAGGAAGGGACACCCGAATCCAGCCCCCAGATGTCCCTCCCCATCCTCGGAGTTAGTGGGAAAATCGTTCGGGAACTGATCTTCCCACTGCTGGATAAAGGTCACCACCTGTACGGGGATAACTTTTATACCAGCACCCCCTCTTCCGGTCCCTCGCTGCCCGAGCTACTGTAGCTTGCGGCACGATCCAAAAATATCAGAAGTAGTAATAGAGCCCTAATATTTAGCAGCCATGGAGCGGCCCCAGCGCTTCTGGATGTGAAGGACCCCGTATCGCACCAGGAAAACATTTTCCAGGTGACGTCCCCCACACTGGAAAACAGAAGACCCCAGAAGAAGTGCAGAGTGTGGTGTAACAGGGGGATCAGGAAGGACACCATTTTCCAGTGTGACACCTGTCCTGATCACCCCGGCCTCTACATACTGGATCGCTTCAAGGCGCACCACACGTCATTGGGGTTCTACATTATTTAAATTCTGTCCCTTATTCCTATTTCAGGGGTCACGTTGATCCAGGGATTATTCTGATTGCCATTATGGAGTCGGGAAGGAATTTTTCCCCTGTGATGAGGCTACTGTCGTCTGCCTCACGAGGGGTTTTTTGCCTTCCTCTGGATCAACACAGGTTGAATTTGATGGACACCTGTCATTTTCAATCTTATAAACTAATAATTGGCCTAATACCCCCAAATAAATTAGAATTGTCCCTTTTCCCCAGCTAAGTAGGTATGGCCGCCATTCCTATTAGAGGAGGCCATGATGCAATTACAAAGCCTCTGTGCGGCCAGGACAGTAGAAACCCCCACAAGTGACCCCATTCTGGAAACTACACCCCTTAAGGAACCTAACGAGGGGGGCATCAGGGATATGGCCCCCTGGTGACAGGCACATTTGTGGCGTGAAAATGAAAAAAATGTATTTTTTATTTTCACGGCACATGTTCCACATTTGTGCCTGTCACTAGTGGGGTCCATATGCTCACTGTACCCTCTTGTTGGATTCCTTATGGGGTATTAGTTTCCAGAATGGGGTCACTTGTGGGGGGTTTCTACTGTCCTGGCAGCACAGGAGCTTTTTAATTGCGACATGGCCTCCGTCCTCCATTCCAGCCTCTAAATGGCGCTCTGTCCCTTTGGTGGCTTGCCCTGTGCCCATATGGCACATTATGCCCACATGTGGGGTATTTTCGTACTCAGGGGAAATTACCCTACACGTTTTGTGTTCACTTTCTTTTTTAACCCCTTGTGGAAAAGGAAAAAATCAAGGCTAGACTAACATATAGTGTAAAAAATGTTTAATTTTTACACTAAATCATTGATCTTGTCTTGATTTTTTATCATTTTCACAAGGGGTTAAAAGATAAAAAAAACACTAAATGTGTAGAGCAATTTCCCCTGAGTATGGAAATACCCCACATGTGGACATAAAGCACCATGCGGGGGCAGGGTAAGCCTCCAAAGGGAAGGAGCGCCATTTGGCTTTTCGAGGCTGGATTTGGCTGGAATGGATTTCGAGGGGCCATGTTGCATTTAAAAGGCCCCTGTGTTGCCAAGAGAGTTGAACCCCCCCACAAGTGACCCCATTATGGAAACTACACCCCTCAGGGAATGTAACAAGGGGTGTAGTGAGCATATGGACCCCACTGGTGACGGGCATAAATGTGGAAAAATATGGCGTGAAAATGAAATATGACATTTTTTACACTATAATGTTGGTTTAGCCTTAAATTTTTCGTTTTCACAAGAGGTTAAAAGAGAAAAAAAAAACACACAAAATGTGTAGAACAATTTCCCCCGAGTACGTAAATACCCCACATGTGGACATAAAGCGCCATGTGGGCGCAGGGCAAGCCTCCGGAGGGAAGGAGCGCTATTTGGATTTTGGAGGTTGGATTTGGCCAGAATGGATGATGAACGCCACGTCGCATTTACAGTGAGGATATGGACCCCTTGATGACGGGCACATTTGTGCCGTGAAAGTGAAAAAATTAAAATTTTCACTTTCACGTCACATTGTTCCACATTTGTGCCCGTCACCAGTGGGGTCCATATCCTCATTGCACCCCTTGTTAGATTCCTTGAGGGGTGTAGTTTCCAGAATGGGGTCACTTGTGGGGGGTTACCAGTGTTTTGGCAGCACAAGGGCTCTGTAAATGCGACATGGCCCTTGAAATCGATTCCAGTAAGATCCAGCCTGCAAAGGCCAAATGGCGCTCCTTCCCTTTGGAGGCTCGTCCTGCGCCCGCTTGGCACTTTATGTCCACATGTGGGGTATTTCCGTACTCAGGAGAAACTGCGCTACACGTTTGGTGTTTTTTTTTTCTTTTATCCCCTTGTAAAAATGAAAAATGAAGGCTAGAACAACATCTTAGTGTAAAAAATAGAATTTGTCCTTTTTTACACCACATTGTTCCGAAAATCTGTGAAGCACCTGTGGGGTCCAGATCCTCACCGCACCCCTTTTTACATTAATTGAGGGGTGTAGTTTTCTAAATGGTGTCCCTTTAGGGGTGTTTTTTAGGTTTTGGCACCCCAGAGCCTCTGCCAACCTGAAGTGGTACAGTCAGAAATGACCAAATATAACGGAGGCGTTGAAATTCACTAGGCGCTCCTTTATATCTGAGGCTTTTGGTTGCGTCAAATAGCGAAATAGGGCCACATATGGGGTATTTCTATAAACTGCAGAAACGGGACAATTATTGGGGTGCATTTCTCTGCTAATAGATTTATCATTATTAAAGATATTGGATTACAATAAAATCTCTGCACAGAAAATAAAAATTTTCAAATTTCTTACACACTTAGCTTTTATTTCTGTGACTCCCCTAAAGGGTTAAAAAAAACTTTCTGGATGTGCTTTTGCAGAGTTTGGGGGGTGCCGTTTCTGAAATGGGGTGCTTTGTAGGGCTTTCTAACATACAGTCCCCTTAAATACACTTTAAGGCTATGTTCACACTACGTATATTTGAGGCTGTATAGCAACCAAAACAAGGAGTGGATTTAAAACACAGAAAGGATCTGTTCACATAATGTTGTAATTGAGTGGATGGCCGCCATTTAATGGCAAATATTTGCTGTTATTTTAAAACAACGGCTGCTGTATTGAAATAATGGAAGTTATTTACTGTTATATGGCGGCCATCCACTCAATTACAACATTATGTGAACAGAGCCTTTCTGTGTTTTCAATCCACTCCTGGTTTTGGTTGCTATGAGGACCTGACATGAGGACCAAATACAGCCTGAAATATACGTAGTGTGAACCCAGCCTGAACAGGTCCCTAAAAATATCTGATTTTGAAATTTTACTGAAAATTTGGAAAATTGCTGCTAATGTTTTAAGCTTCCTATTGTCTAAAAAAATGAAATATAGTTTAATAAAAGCTACCAACATAAAGTAGACATGTTGCTAATGCTATTTAATATATAATTTATGTGGCATAACCATTTTCTGTATAAGCAGAAAGGTTTCAAAGTTGGAAAAATGCATTTTTTCACAATTTATTACGTTATTTTGGTGTTTTTCATAAAGATTCGTTATGAGTATCGACTCCATTTTACCAGAAATGTAAAGTACCATATGTCACGAGAAAACAATCAGAATCGGCTGGATAGGTAAAAGCATCCCGAAGTTATTAATGAATAAAGTGACACAGGTCATATTCATAAAATTTGTCTTTGTCCTTAAGGCCATTTCAGGCTCTGTCCTTAAGGGGTTAAGCGATCTTAAAAACAATCGCAATAACTATTTTTCTTGTGAATTTTCTAGCGATTTTTCTTATGATTTATTTGTCTAAACGCTGATTATAAAAACCAAATCGTTGCTTCAAAATCGTTAAACGACAGATTGGGCGAATTATCGCGCCGTGTAAACGTAGCATAAGACATTGCATTAGCAGTTTTTCTCAAAATATACATTGGGACCTTGTGATCACAGGTGGTCCCTGCGATTTGACTACCTCCTTGATCATACACTTATCCCCACACACAGAAATGCTATGGGACAGAATACCTTTTTTATTGTGGAATTTGTTTTCCTCGCTACTAAAGGGGTTATCTGTGCTCTACAATGTGCTGATCTGTGGGGTTGATGAGATTTGATAATATTTCATATTAATAATGAGGGGGAAATAAGCGCCAGCCTGTCAGCTCAGTGCTCGCTTCCCCCTCGTTTCCAGCTCGCTCTCTGCGCGTGCAATAGGAGCACAAGGGGCCACAATCCTTCGATCGTCCGGGCTGCCTATTGAAGTCACCACTCCTATTACACAGAGCAACGTGCAGCAGACCGTTGCCTACATGACTAGGGAAGTTGCCAAGGCCCTTCCGCCTCCCAAGGTCCCCCCTCCTTCCACCCCACTGATCCCCTCTCTCCCCAATAACCACAGACACCGTTCTGGAATTAAATGGCCACAGCAGCCGTTTATTACACCAAATATAAATATCTCAAAAAATGTAATATTTATTTTGACGGGGCGGTCCTCGGAGCCCCAAAATTTCCCCTCAGGCGGCTTATCTTAACTTGACCCCAACAGCACGCAGGATTTGCCTCTGGCCGACGGGCCACATAACCCAGAGGCACCAACTAAACACCTGTGTGCGTATAACTGTACCCTTTTTAATGGTGGCTAACTACAGCCGCCCAGCCCAATAATTGCATTTCCTTTTTCCCGGGAGTCCGGAACCACTCCGAGGTCCCCTCCCACCAAGTCCACACCAACCCCGAGGACCCCCACCGCCACACAGCTGCCATGACAATTGCCATAACCATACCCACCACTGCTGCTGCACCATCTAAACCCCAGAGACCAAACCAAAGTAACCACAACCAAAAGAAAAAAGGGGGAGGGTGGGTGGGTGATCTCTGCCTGCTAAAACCGCAAATGGGTGACCACCCCCCCTTAAGACTAACTTTTTATACCCTGGCTCCTAAACTACTCCCCCCACTACCTCCTAACCAACCCCCTCTTCTGTTTATCATTCCACACTCCACTGATCTCCTCCCCCCCTTGTACACGAGCTCCCCTCCTGCTCACCCTGAGCCTGTTGCCCTCTATCTGACCTGCTACTGGTCTGTCAATCCCTGTCATGAGGGACTCCCTTTAAGCTGTGCTTTTGTCCGTCCCCACTTGACTAGGGAAGTTGCCAAGGCCCTTCTGCCTCCCAAGGTCCCCCCTCCTTCCACCCCACTGATCCCCTCTCTCCCCAATAACCACAGACACCGTTCTGGAATTAAATGGCCACAGCAGCCGTTTATTACACCAAATATAAACATCTCAAAAAATGTAACATATTTATTTTGACGGGGCGGTCCTCGGAGCCCCAAAATTTCCCCTCAGGCGGCTTATCTTAACTTGACCCCAACAGCACGCAGGATTTGCCTCTGGCCGACGGGCCACATAACACAGAGGCACCAACTAAACACCTGTGTGCGTATAACTGTACCCTTTTTAATGGTGGCTAACTACAGCCGCCCAGCCCAATAATTGCATTTCCTTTTTCCCGGGAGTCCGGAACCACTCCGAGGTCCCCTCCCACCACGACCAAGTCCACACCAACCCCGAGGACCCCCACCGCCACAGACGCCAACTCCTGACCCCTTAGGTGTTGGCGTCCCGCCACACTCGGAGCCCAATATCAATCCCGTCCCGGACACCCAATGACCACATGTCGGTGCCCACGGCGTTCAGATGCACCCCATCTCGCCTCCAGTATGCTCCAGCTCCCGCCTCCAAGTCCATATGGCGTATTGCCACCGCCCCATTACGTGCCATAAACCTCCCCATGGCTCTGTTCACTTTAACCCGCGCCTTGTTAATGCGCGCTACCGAACGCGCCCCCCGCCACACCTTACGCGGCACTATGTCTGACCAGATCGTCACTAGCCTCGGGAACTGCGACCACAAACGAAGAAGGTCGAACTTCATGTCAGCCACCAGCTCCCTGATCGGTCGGGCCCCTAAATCATTCCCACCTACGTGAAGTAAAAGCACATCAGGCTCCCTGTCCAACCTCACATAACGTTGGACTTCCGGAAGCACTCTTCTCCACGTTATGCCTCTCTCTCCCAACCAGCGAACCACCGCCTCCTCGCGTGAGATGCCCAATTGTCGACCGTCCGGCCGCACCGCCACACGTAGCGCTCCCCAGTATACAAAAGAGTGTCCGAGTATCCACACCAAACGCGGCTCGGGACCTGAGGAGGAAACAAAACAGATAACCAACAACAGGAACAACACACCCTACTCCATTAATCAATCAACCCCCACCCATCCCCACAAACAACCCCTATCTTCTAACTGCCTGTTCCCTCCAGCCGCCCCAGGCGGATGTAGGAACGAAAACGTTCGGATTCCCATCGCCCAATGTGTCGAACCACCTCCTCACTCAGGCCCCACCGTGCCGCCTCCGTTGCTGCACCAATCCGGAACGAATGACCACCATACTCTCCCGGGCAAAAACCTGCCGCCCCTAGACATTTCCTGAATACCGCTATGAATTGGAACCGCGACAAAAAGGAACCGTCATCATGCTGGAGCAATGCCCCCCCCCCCCCCCCCCGGGTCCCCGCCCATACGCCCTCAAACAAGCTACCGGGCACACCCGTGAGCCCGGGACTGCAAACAGCACCACTCTCTTACCCCTACCCCTCTGGTCCGTCTTTGAGCGGCGAATCCTAAACTCCAACCTATCCTCAAACATCTCCACATCCTCACCCCGTAAACCCCCCGGTACCTTAACTGACGGGCTAACCAACTCCCCCAATCGGAGCGCACCAAAAAATGCCAACGAGAAGGCCAACCGAAACAACCTAGCTTCACTGGGCGAGCGACACAACAACCCTACCTGCACCCCTAATGATTCCAACACCCCAAACTACACCGGGCGACGTTGATCCGCCACCCGGTAACCTCTCCTAAAACCCCTCACCGCCTGACGCACCAAAAAGGTCTTCGTAACGTCGGGGAGGCCACGCAACTTACAACCAAACGCCACCCCCGCCAACATCCTGTTCAACCTCGGGACTGTCCAGCCCTCCTCCCGGCAGTTACCGATCAATAACAAGAAACCCCATTCCCCTTCCCCCAAACGTCCCCAGGTATCCTGCCACTGCACCCACTGCGCCCAAGCCGCCTCATAACCATGCCACGTGTTCCGGGTTACCGACTCTCTAATCAGACACTCAGCCGACCGAAGGGCAGCTTCCACAATTCCTCCGGAAATGGATCCCCCCTCTCGTTCGCGTCCGGAGCCAGTGATCGGAAACGATCCCACTGTGAACAAGAGAGAGAATCAGCAATGGAGTTAGAAACGCCGGGCACATGCACCGCGGTCACCCAAGCGTTCAATGACAAACACTGCAATACTAGATGCTGCAGCAACCGCACCACCGGGGGGGATGACGCCGACAACCCGTTAATTGCTGAAACCACACTCATGTTATCACAGTGAAACCGCACTTTTTTATTCCTGAACCTGTTCCCCCAAATGGTAACCGCCACCACTATGGGAAACAGTTCGAGCAACGTAAGGTTCCTTACAAACCCTGCCCTCTGCCATGACTCCGGCCACACACCCCAGCACCAACTCCCCTGTAAAAACGCCCCGAAACCCCCAACCCCAGCTGCATCGGTAAACAACTCCAAATCCGGCGCCTCAACCACCAAGTCCATCATCAGCGACTTCCCGTTATACAACGCCAGGAACGACTCCCACACCCCCAAGTCATCCCTCAGCTCTCGCCGCAGCCGCACGAAATGATGGGGGCACGCGATACCTGCCGTCGCCTGTGCCAGGCGACGACAGAAAACACGCCACATTGGCATAATCCGACACGCAAAGTTAAGCTTGCCGAGGAGGGATTGCAACTCCCTGAGCGTCACCTTCCGCAACCCCCTCACCCTCTGCACTAGCGCCCTGAGGTCTACCAGCTTATCCTCCGGCAAGCTGAACTCCATGCGCTCCGTGTCGATCCGTATGCCCAGAAAGTTCAAAGCCGTAGCCGGCCCTTCTGACTTGTCCACTGCCAGGGGAACCCCAAAATCAGCAAAAACACCCTCCAACGTATGCAACAAAACCGAACACACCCTCGAATTCGCTGGGCCGATGCACAAAAAATCATCCAAGTAGTGGATGACTGACCGAATGCCAGCCACATCCCTCACCACCCATTCCAAAAACGTACTGAACGCCTCGAAATAAGCGCAGGACAGCGAGCATCCCATCGGCAGACAACGGTCAACAAAATACGCCCCTTCCCAAAAACAGCCCAACAGTGGCATGGAATCCGGGTGAACCGGAAGCAGCCGGAAAGCTGCCTCAACATCCACCTTTGCTAACAACGCTCCCCTTCCAAACTGACGAACCCACCTCAATGCCTCATCGAACGAGGTATACACCACCGAGCAAAGCTCCGGATCTATACCGTCATTCACCGAGGAGCCCTTGGGGTATGATAGATGATGAATCAACCGAAACTTGTTCGGTTCTTTTTTCGGCACTACCCCCAAAGGCGAAACCCGCAGATCTACACACGGGGGCGCCCTGAACGGACCCGCCATCCGCCCCAGTGCCACCTCCTTTCCCAACTTCGCCGACACCACCCCCGGTGCGCCACCGCCGATTTCAAGTTACGCCTCCCCGCCGTCCCCCCCCCCCCCTAGGATTCCAACAGACGGAATCTGAAACCCCACTGTAAATCCCTCCTCCAACAACACAGCCGCAGCCCGATCCGGGTATCTACTTAGAAACCCCTGCATTGCCTCCAGACGCACCGGCGTCACCCCCTTTTCCAACTGCGTCCCTTCCACCCTGTTGCCTGTTTTTCTTAAAACAGCGCGTCGCCCCGTGGGTACCTCCGCAAAAGGAGCACTCGTGCTTGAACTTGCATTTAGCGCCGTATCTACAATTTCCGTCGTTAAAGAGAAAACACAGCCCCCGTTGAGCTGCCGTCGACTATCCGGGCTGGCTAGAACCTCCGACGGACCCTGGAAAGGACTGGGACCCCCCCCTGTACGCACTGGCGCCGTCACCCGCAACCACAAGCTAATATCTTTATGATCCCAACGAATGCTGGGTCGCAAAGCTTTCCGCTGTCTGAAACCCTCATCATAACGAAGCCAAGCCTGGCCCCCATACACTCTATAGGCCTCGCCTATCGCGTCCAGATAGCAAAAAAGGCCGCAGCAATGCTCCGGCGCCTTTTCCCCAATAACACTGGCCAGAATGGAGAACGCCTGCAACCAGTTAGTAAAAGTTCGAGGTATCAACCGATACCTCTTCTTTTCTTCCTTGTCCTTCTTCTCCTCAGACGGTTTCACCTTATCTAGGTTAAACTTTTCTAACGGTAATAGTGAAAAAATCTCAACATATTCCCCCCGCCATATGTTCTCCCTTACTTCCGGTTTGAGGTGCGCCCCCAACGGCCCCTCAAAACACACGTAAACCTCCCCCCGAGCCGCATCCCCCAGTCTCACATATTCTCCTTCCCCATCCACCTCCGCATCCCTACCCTGGGTACCGGTCAACCCCCCTCCGCCCCCAGAGGCTGGCGCCTCCCCAATTGCCCCACATCCACTAGGCCCGGCCACACAAGCTGACACCCCTGGAGCCCCCCTCCATGCAGGTAGTGGCGATCCTCCCCCGCCCCCTCCCGTACCAAAAGCAGACAATAGCCCTTGCAGCCCATACAACAATGTCCCCAAGCCCCCCAGCTGCGCGTTCCCCAGTCCCCCCAACGCAGGCGCTGTTACTGCCGCAGGCGCTGCAACCGCTGCACACTCACCCGGCTGTCTGGGACCGGCGGGCCCAACAGCGGCCGCTCCTGGGTCCGGCTGCACTGCTTCCCTTCTCTCCTGGACCTCCGGTCTGCGTCGGCTGGCTTCCGGCGCCGCTTGATGACCTACTTCCGGTGACCTCTGACGGGCGACTTCCGGTGGCTGACGCAGGGGCACTTCCGGCTGAGGCTGATGACGTCGCCCTTCGTCGTCATTCCTGCGACGCTCCGAACCTGCACGGCTCCGCCCCCTCACCTCCGCCGGCGAGTGGCGCCGATCCTCGTGAGCCTGACCCTGGCTGCTGGCGTCCGAACCAGGGGAACCCTGCTCGCCGTCCTCACCACGCCGAGAGGCCGCCGGCTGCGGCCCCCGCCTCCTTCCCCTGCTGCTTCTCACCGCAGCGGTCCCACGCCGAGCTGGTGCTCTTCTCCCGGCAGGCCTCGATGCACCAGCCGCTCCGGACCCCGATCCACCCGCGACGACATCAGAAGGAGGGGAGAGGACATCTCCCCTCAGCTGCGGGTCCCGCCTGGCAGAGGGATTCCTCCCGGATCCTGCACGCCGGGCGGAAGTGGCCCTGCCCGCGGCAGCACCCGGAGGTCCCTGGAGGGGCTCCCAATTCGGCGCCGGACCCGGGGGGTCACTTCTGGGCTAAGGCGCTCAGGAGGACGGGTCCTCCTAGTCCGTCTCGGAGGGGAAGAAGCTGGCGGCGCCGCTTCCCCGGACCCCAGCAGACCTTGGAGTTGGGTCTGCAGCCATTCCTGGCCCCGCTCATCGGCCATTCTCCTCAGCCTCTCCATCAGCACCTCGGCAGACATGAGGTAATGTATACAGCACAGCAGTACAGGTAAGACGATCTCTGCCTGCTAAAACCGCAAATGGGTGACCACCCCCCCTTAAGACTAACTTTTTATACCCTGGCTCCTAAACTACTCCCCCCACTACCTCCTAACCAACCCCCTCTTCTGTTTATCATTCCACACTCCACTGATCTCCTCCCCCCCTTGTACACGAGCTCCCCTCCTGCTCACCCTGAGCCTGTTGCCCTCTATCTGACCTGCTACTGGTCTGTCAATCCCTGTCATGAGGGACTCCCTTTAAGCTGTGCTTTTGTCCGTCCCCACTTGATTGTTGCGTTTCAACATGTTAAAAGACCATGATCGGCGGGCATGTCGGCTTATCCTGGTCTTTTAACATTGTTGGCTGAAACGTCCGGTAATCGTTCAAGTACAGATGACAACAGTGTCCACAAGATGTATATATCAGGAGAAGACCCCAACATCCGCTGTATACTTATAACAGACGCCATTTTGTGGGATTCAGCTTAATGCAGTGTGAAAATCAGTCAAATAAGGCCTATTCTGAAGTAAAAACATCAATATGAGATTGGCAGGGGTCCAAGTCCCAGCACCACTATCGGTATATAGATAGTGCAAGGTGACACACTGTTGCCCTGTTCATTTGAATGGAACAATACAGCAGTACTTTGCATCACCACTACGACCAGGAATGAACGCTAGTAAACACTGAAGCCCTAAAACAGCTGTTCAATGGGCCTACGAGAACTTTTGTTTTATTTTATTTTAAAATAACTCAATTTCAATTTATATTTGTAATTTACTTCTATTAAAAAATGTCAAGCCTTCTAATACTTATCAGTTGCTGTATGTTCTGCTAGAAGTGGAGTATTCTTTTCACTCTGGAGAGCAGGAGAGGTTTTCTATGGGGATTTGCTACTGCTCTGGACCGTTCCTGTCACAAACAGAGGAAGCAGCAGAGAGCACTGTTTCAGACTGGAAAAAATACATCACTTCCGGCAGGACATACATAAGCTAATAAGTACTGGAATACCTGAGATTTTTTTAATAGACGTAAATTACAAATCTCTGCCACCAGTTCATTTTTTTTTTTGCTAGAGTACTCCTTTAACTGCTAGAACAAAACTGAAACAAAAAAATCAAAGTGCTGAAACATTTTCTTTATTTGAATTCTGCTTTACCTCCATATCATCATCATCAACAACAGCATAAAACAGCAGCATGATCTTAAAGGTCTAGCAAACAGGTTGCCAAAGCGATATCATAAATATATGTAAATATAGATGTTAATGTAGATGTTAATTCTTTGGCCCTATCTATCTTCCACTTTCCTGGATGCAAACATATCGCTCATGTGCAGCGTCTGGTCTCTAGCACCAATGAACCCAGCATTTCCAGATAAAACAAGTCGGTTTTTATAGCAGATAGAATTTTAAATAAAAATAGTTACAAAAAAATAAATTTTCATGCAGGCCTTATACAAAAAAAAAAAAGAAATGGAAAAAAATATTCTTTATGGTAATGCTTGAAGTTTGAACCAAGATGCAGACGAAAATGCATTCAGTATTAGCCTGGAGTTTGGGCCAGTTAACACAAAGCAAAAGTGGCAGAATTCAGTCTGCCACAGCGTGTCAATGGGGGGCTCGCGTGCCTCCACTTTCGTCGCTCTCCGCTTTAAGAATTGACATGTCAATTCATTGAGTGGAGAGACGACGGAAGCAGAGGCATGCAAGTCCATCCCATGGCCGAGATCTCCGCCGCGGAATTCCGACGCTTTTGCTCCATAGGAACTGGGCCTTAGACTAGGAGATGGAAGGTTGAGATGAAAATCAGAAACACGTACTACAACCACAGGATGGTAGCGTCTTATGTGTCCTCCATGTATGGAGTCTAAGAAAGAAGGGGCTTTCATAGCCGGTTATTGTCTAGTGTGTTTTCTCAAGCATCACAGGTGTGATTTGTGCAGTTTTGGTATGGAATGAAGTCATGCCCATTGGGCACAATATGACCGCTGTGGTGGGCAATGGTCTTCTACGCTTCAGTAGACAAGCCTCCTAGCGGCGTACAACATCATAAGTGATGTTCATTATTCTAGTATACATGGTTAAGACTGCATCACAGATCAGGTCAAGACCAGAAACAAAAAAAGAACAAAGAGGGAGTCAACCATATTGCTTGGAATGACTATGAAGAAGGATCAAAGACACAAGAGGTCCAAGTCTGAATGCATTTTGGTGTGATCTTGACAGTTCAGCTTGGAAAGAGAGCACTTGAGGCGTACAGCGCTTCTTCCTGAGGACTGGGAGGTTTCTAATGTTGCAAAGCAAATCTTGCCACTGTCAAAAAAAAGTTCTTAACAGTGCGAAAAGGCCCCGAACTGTCAGGATTTGTAAGCCATACACCCTGGGTGGGTGTCACACTCCTCCTCCATATTACACCCTCTTCATTCCTCGACCCATCAAGCAGGCAAACACGGTCATAACCATTTTGGGCTTCACTTCCACAAGGTCATCTGGCAAGGCGTATACTCTCGCTCCGATTCTTCTGGCCATTGATACAGCGTACCTGGAGAAGGAGCAAAGAATTGATGTAAGAATTAACAGACCGCAAAATGGTGGAAAGGGTTCTCGATAAGTATACTGTCAGGACATTGATTCTGATACTTTTAGACAATAATATATGTAATTTTTTTAAAGAGGTACTCCGCAGGGAAGAAAATGTTTTCAAATCAACTGGTGTCAAAATTATACAGATATTTAAATTACTTCCAATACTTATCAGCAGCTATATGCCCTGCAGGAAGTGGAGTTTGACACAGTGCTCTCTGCTGCCACCACTGTCCAGAGCAGGAGAGGTTTTCTATGGGGATTTGCTACTGCTCTTGACAGGAACTGTCACGGACAGAGGTGGCAGCAGAGAGCACTGTGTCAGACTGAACAGAACACACCACTTCCTGCAAGACATACAGCAACTGATAAGAATTGGAAGACTTAAATATTTTAAACAGAAGTAATTTTTTTCTTCAGAGTACCCCTTTTATGTGATAAAATATCTTAACGGGGTTATAGGATACCTGAAAAAATGAGGGAGTCTTTCAGGTGTTTTCCACGACTAGGATAAAAGCATGCAAGGCTAGATAGATAGATAGATAGATAGATAGATAGATAGATAGATAGATAGATAGATAGATAGATAGATAGATAGATATGTAAATTTTTCAATGCTGGAATGCAGCTATCATGACCATCCACCAAGCTACAGTACATATAAACTGCTTTACCCCCTTACCACTGCAAGTTAAAGGGCAAAGCTAACATAATCGATTGTATTAAACATGAAACAATATAATATTAGAAGGTACTAATTACTCTCAGACATTTCTCACATCCATCACCAAAGACTTACGTGGCATTCTCATGTTTTTCGTCATCGG
This sequence comes from Dendropsophus ebraccatus, assembly GCF_027789765.1. NCBI lineage: Eukaryota > Metazoa > Chordata > Amphibia > Anura > Hylidae > Dendropsophus > Dendropsophus ebraccatus. Next base: position 72,777,359 of record NC_091463.1, read on the forward strand.
AAAGTGTACCAGACTTCACCAGGTCATAGTTAATACTGCCAGGTTGGATGGCATCGATTAGATCCACTACAGGAAGACTAGTGCTGATCGCTTTGTCCTGAAAAATATACATAGAAGGTGGTAAGCGGCTGAACTGCACATACAGACTTGAGGTGGAACTTACATATTAATATTTAAAATCCACTTAGGTAATGTTACTAGGATCTGCTTAGTGTCTCTCCAAACACAGATATAGAAGGCAAAAATAATGGTCTTTCCACTTCACTAGTGGAGAATGCACTACCTCAATATCTATATTAATTTTCCCCGGCTCTGTGACCCTTGGCTGGATGTCTACACAATACCACTAAAATATGCACAAGTCAAAAAGACAGAAATGGCTGCACATCGCACCCATGGTTGACACAAGAGCTTGTTCAGCTACATTAAAAACCAACATCAGAAGTTAGTATATAATTTGATCAAACCATATTGCCTCATGTACCACATGCAGGTCTCTGATACACAAGTCCCTAACCAAAAAACAAGACTGCGCCGGTCAGCGAGCGCAAACTCCGCAAAGCGTGCGCAAGCAGGGAAGGGGGGCCACAAAACGGCCCTGCAACCCCAATGTCACAGGACCAAACCCCAAGGGCCCCCCTGAACGCTGCAGGTGCCGACACAGTACAGCCTTCAGTACGACCGGTACTCGGGAATAACAATAGGAAGAATCACGGCACTCACCAAAAATTAATTATGGGTGTTTATTTAATGCAAAACATCATAGGGTACAGGAGGACGCGTTACGGCATATAGCCGTCATAAGCTACTCCAAGGAGCTGATGTTGGCTGTGCCGAACATTCATGTGTATGGGGTGACAGGGGATATAACAGTCTGACCTATTATTAGGTTATAATGCACAGTGTACATGGGCAATACCTTAAAGCTCTGAATAGAGGAGGACTTGCCAGCATCTGCAAGAGTTCTGTTCACCCAGTTGACAATGATGTCATCATTAACCTTCTGTCCATCTCCAAGGTCCTCCAGAACATTGAGGGTATACCTAGTGATACAACACAAAACAAATAAATAAATCTCATATACGTGGATAAATATTTCTATAAAAAAAATTTCTAGAACCGCCAGCAATCAGACAATCTGCAGCAGAATCTGGCAGAAAGTGTTAATTTTCCCTGCATGGCCACCACAGGAGAAATTCAACATCACATGGTACTCATTGAAACACGTCTTTAGCAGTGGAGAACTTGACATGTCTGTACATTACACAAATTGTTCTACCTAATAGTGTCTTTAACAAGAAACCCAATATCAATCCACAATACCCTAAACAGAATACAGTGGTGCCTTGGATTACGAGCTTAACTCGTTCCGGGACCGTGCTTGTAACCCACATCACTCTTAATCCAAAGCAAATTTTCCTATAAGAAATTACTGATATGCATGAATTGGTTCCACACCAAAAATAATGATTTTTTTTTTTTTTTTTTTTTATTCTGAATAAAATGTAAAACAAATTAAACAAACATTTAGAAACAGTAGTGTAGTACAACAGGCTAGAATAGAGAAGTAGTGCTGCTGTGAGAGGTCTGTGTGGTCACATGATAGCAATAGGGAAGGGGTGTGTTCAGCATGGACCAATCAGGAATAGAGAATCACAGAGCTGTGCAGAAGGAAAGAGACAAAAACTTTCAATACAGCAGTGTGAATGGCTGAGTGTAAGTGCAAGCACATTATAGCAGCAGTGTGTATAGCAGAGTGTGAGTGCAGGCACATTATAGCAGCAGTGTGTATAGCTGAGTGTGAGTGCAGGAACATTATAGCTGGAATGGAGAGGATGGGAAACACAAGGGCTGACACTGACAGAGACTGCAGGGAGAATGAAGGAATGAGCAGGGCATATGAGGGCACATAAATGCAGCACTCTCTGTCCAGGTAGAGAGGGGTTACAGCTATGAAGAGATTACCTGTCCTGTCCCCTGATGCAAGCCTCAGCCTAAAAAGGATCTGCCATGATTTGGAAGGTGAGGGAGACTTCCTCAGAGTACAGTGTTGTACTCCACACTATGCAGACCATGCCCCTCCCCCACTTGCCCTCCCACCCAGTATAGGGAGCTCGTAAACCAACAATTTTAAAAAAACTGTGAGCTCTTCTTGCAAAACGCTCTCAATCCAAGTTACTCTTAAACCAAGGTACCACTGTAGCTGAAATTTTTTTTTTCTAAATAAGATAATCTCTTTAAGGGATAGACTCGCACTTACCTTCTCATCAGTTGCCAGACTAGCGCAAGGGTCAGTGTTGAATTGCCATCATTCAGGTCCTGCCCACCAATGCCCACCAGGGAGAACTTGGCAGTGTTTTTTCCCAAGTCCACTGCATAATTACAATTCTCAAGCTAAAAAAACCCAAGAAAGCCAGTTACATAAGGATAACATAGTACTGGTGCATGCCTGACCATAAGCTTTTATTTACCTTTTTCATGTTTGCCCCAAGTTTAGGATATGGCGGCTTGTTTACTTTGCTCCAATCAACTGCCACTTTAATCTTTTCATAGAGCTGTAAAATTACTAGGGCGTCCTGTAGATCACTGAAGAAAAAAAAAAAATACCATTAAAAAAATGTTGGCTCTATCAGCAGGATTCCAATTAAACATAAAAAAAAAAAAAAACTTGCCAATTTTGGCAGGACTGGCCAAAATTATATGTAAAGTGTATATAGTGTATGTGTATGGTGGCTTCACAGCTTCTCCTCGGGAACAGTAGGATCGGGTATGTAGGACTTTTACAGCCAAATCACACAGGCACACCACTCCATTTACTGCCTAAGTTAGCTGTAGCAATATGCATATGCTGTGTATGGCCTCTAGGGGTCTCACTACTTATATAGGTTCACTGTACAAATCACAGTACAGTTGACCTATATGAACAATATAAGTAGTGAGACCTCTAGAGGCCATACACAGCATATACATATTGCTACAGTAGCTGAGCATTTTACTCTCTTTGGCAGCTCTATGGGCAGCTAATGCAGTGGCAGTGTACATGCCCAATGAGGAGGTCAGAAAGGTGCCCCAATGGTTGGACACCCCTTCGACCGGACACTTCTCTAATATCCTATGGAAAGGGGATATTTTTTTTTTTTCAGCCGTACTAACTATGTAACTAAGAATGTATTTGTTTTATAATAATTTCTCATATCAATTTGTGTTGTTTCTCTGTTATTGGTCCTGGAAGTGTATGAATAAACGGACAATGTTACCACGTTGGATACATAACCTGGCTGATATAGGATGATTAAATCCATACATCACTAATTTTCCTGTACACATCAGCGAGCCATGATCTTTTTGCTCCCAACTTTTAGATAAAGATTTAAAACTCTTTAAAATACATCTATGTGTTTGGTATCTGGCATCTGGACGTTCATAGAAGGCACGAGATACATACTTGTACATATGGTTAACATGGGGATTCACACCAAGTGAGTTCATCCAGTTACGGAATGTTCTTTCCTCTCTGGTTTCTCCTGGAGAAAAAAAATAAATAAATTGACAGGTTGAAAATTAAAAAAAAAAAAATCTATTCATTTACTTTCACATTGATGTTAGTTGTGATTTTATTTGTTTTTTCATAAATATTTACATTTCTAGAACTACTGACTTCTAAGCTACAGGATAATCAATGCACATGGGGTTTTGTCTGATCAGAATTAGTGAGATGCAGTACACACAAACTTCCTATAGATGGCAGTGAAAGGCAAGCTTGTGTTAAGGATTTTCCACACCAATAGGCCAACTAATCATTTCAGGAGTGACAGTCCATTACATTTTGTGTGCATGTTCTAACTTTTCCAGGATTTATTTAAGCCCTTACTGGCTATCCTTAGGACCCAGCATGAGGGGGCAGCAGCCCTTGCTGGAGTATACATCTCCTTCACTTTGGTACCAAGCGATGCTGGTATTGGTGGAGCTCAGTACCTCAGTAAAAGCGCTGCTGCCTCTTTATTTTGCTGATTGATGACAGTCCAGGGGGCTGTACTCTAACCTACCATACATTATTGGCTACATTAAAAGGCAACTCCAGTGATTATTTTTTTTCCTTTTAAATCAACTGGTATCCAGAAAGTGCCAGAGATTTGTAATTTTATTCTATTAAAAAATCTCCAGTCTTCCAGTACTTATCAGCTGACGTATATCCTGCAGAAAGTGGAGTATTCTCTCTAGTCGTACACTGTTCTCTGCTGCCACCTCTGTTGATGTCAGGAACTGCCCAGAGCAGGAGCAAATCCCCATAGAATCCTGCTCTGGCCAGTTCCTGACATGGACAGAGGTGGCAGCAGAGAGTACTATGTCAAACTGTAAAGAATACATCACTTCCTTCAGGACATACAGCAGCTAATAGGTACTGGAAGACTGAAGATTTTTTTTTTTAATAGAAGTAAACTACAAATCTCTGACTTTTTGACACCAGTTGATTTGAAAGAAGTTTTTTTTCGCCGGAGTTGTCCTTTAGGGACTGACCATTAGGGTCATGACGCCTGGTGCAGGTATCACATGTAAGAGAGACCCTGTCTGCATATTATTGTATTCTTTACATATCTAGTGCCAAAAAAATGGTCTGTCCTGATTAGAGGGATCATCTTAAGACAATATTATTATTAGTAATAATAATAATAGTAATAATAATAATAATAGTAATAATAATAATAATAGTAATAATAATAATAATAATAATAATAATAATAATAATAATAATAATAATAATAATGTATATATATATATATATATATATATATATATATATATATATATATATATATACATACACACACACATATATATATATATACACATATACACACACACACCACACATACACCTATATATACATACATACATATTCTGCTGAAAACTTAAAGCATTGCTCACCTTCGAGCAGTGACCAATCAATGTCCTGGTTGTCGGGCTTAGTAAGTGCTGGGTATTTATTGAACAAGTTTGCCACAAAGGCCAAGTTCAGTTTAGGATTGCCACTGACAACATCAGCAGGTGTAACAAATTGCCTGCAGCCGAGTCTATCCGCCTGCTGGAGCATGTACTCTGCCCTCTTCAGATCATCCTTCTCCTGTTGGAACAAGCATGACAAATAATATGCAATGTTAAAGGTGCAGCAGGCCTCTCCATGATCAAACAGGTAAAGTATTGCTAAACCATCTGGGTACACTGACTGTTACTACAGTGACAACTAGACTTGTCACCCACGTACTCTACAGAAGTGAATGTCAAACCTTCCTAGTTATAGAGTAATATAGGGGCTACCTGTGTATATCAGATTGTCCATCAGTACTGTAGTGAAGGCTAAGAACCCCTGCTGGGGCTGTCCTTATATCTATGGCCCTAATGCTGAAACATTCCAACATTACTTTATTGTAGATCTCAAGTAACTCAGATATCTGCATTTTACCTCTTTGTGACATTTCACATTTAACCCTTAGAGGGGAACTCTGGCGAAATTTTTTATTTATTTTTTTTACTTTTTTCAGATCAGCTGGTACAAAAAAGTTATACAAATTTGTAAATTACTTCTATTTAAAAATGTCAAGTATTCCATTACTTATCAGCTGCTGTATGTTCTGCAGGAAGTGGTATTCTCTGTAATCTGATACAGTGCCCTCTGCTGCCACCTCTGTCCATGTCAGGAACTGTCCAGAGCAGTAGAGTTTTTTTGGGGGGGATCTGCTGCTGCTCTGGACAGTTCCTGACATGGACAGCTGTGGCAGCAGAGAGCACTGTATCAGATTAGAGAGAATACCACTTACTGCAGGACATACAGCAGCTGGAAGACTTGAGATGTTTTAATTTCTTACACTTGATTTGAAGGGGAAAAAAAATTGGGGAAAAAAAATTGCTGGAGTACCCCTTTAAGCCATTCATAAATGACTAACTGCTCTTTAGACAGGGCCAGCAATGAGTAAGAATAACCACATCCCCTAGACTCAAGAAAGCAACAAGGAATGAACATTAGTACTGACAAAGGGGGATTTCAGGGAGATGGACATGGTATTAGTAAGATTTCACATCTTATAATGCTCCAAGGAATATGTCATGGAAACTGCTAGTTCAGAGGCTGGTGCACATTAATAATAGCATGGCCCGGCCTGTGCTGCATACACTGCGGAGGAGACTTACACTGAAGCCAGACATGTTAATATCTATCTTCTCTTCACCTTCTTTCTGCCCTTTAGGTGCAATCTGGTTGAGCAGATGGAAATAGGCTTTGGAGTCCTGTAGTGAGAAAACACAAGAATTCTATTAGACTTCAACAATCTACAGTATAATAAAGCATAAGTAATAGGCAGGTCATATCGTCTCCTCACTAGTAATGATTCCGCACCGCCGAACCTTCATTTGTCATACTGACATTTTAGCACTTAGCACGATTTTACTTAACAAACACATTACTAAAATTTAGACTTCCAGCTAATGCCTCCCGTCCTCTGACAGATCTATCTATCTATGTTCCGGGACTGTGCTTGTAATCCAAATCCACTCTTAAACCAAAGCAAATTTTCCCAACAGAAATCATAGAAATGTAGACAATTGGTTCCACACCCCAAAAATAATGATTTATTATTCTGAATAACATGTAAAACTAACAAAACAAACGATGAGAAATAGCAGAATATGTGATATTATAAGTTACTGTACAGTAATGGAGAGGATGGGAAACACAAGGGCGGACAGAGACTGCAGGGAGCAGGGAGGAATGAGCAGGGGAGATGTGGGCACATACATGCAGCACTCTCTGTCTGGGGAGAGAGGGGTTACAGTTATGGAGAGATTACCTCCACAGTCCTGTCCCCTGATGTAAGCCCCAGCCTGAAGTGGATCTGCTATGATTTGGAAGGTGAGGGAGACTTTCTGGGTCAGAGTACAGGGCTGTAGACCCCGCTATGCAGGCAATGCCCCTCCCCCTTCCACCCAGTACAGGGAGCTCTTAAACCAAGTCACAACGTTAAACCAAAACGCTCTTAAACCAAGGTACCACTGTGTGTGTGTGTGTGTATATGTGTATATATATATATATATATATATATATATATATATATATATATATATATATGTGTATATATATATATATATATATGATCTGGCATGGGAAATATGTACCTTAACAGAGTTACCAAAGTCAGTAAGCTGAAGCGCAGAAGAGATAGATGCAAGAATCCATATGAAGCATTCAGGGAGAGACAGATAGAATGAGGTTAGACATCTATAAAGCGGTAACTAGCAGAGCATCTCGGTCACGCTGGCAGTAATGCAGGAAGTATTAGCATCTGGAAGCTCAGCCAATGCATGTACCTTAATATACCAATGACTCGGCTTTCCATCAGTGCGGGAATCAGTTCTCCTTACTAGGAAAATGCTATCTGCTTGTGGTGTAATATTAAAAATCCTCCACCATTACAGCCACTCCTCTACTTCTGTAATTGGCTAATATAAAATCTATTACCCAGACATCATCCCAATGCTCTTATAATAGACTGGATTGCAAAACGGGCACATCAGCTGTACATACCTATACAAGCTCATTGCCTTCAAATTACAGTATGGTATCTGGTTTGGTACATCACCGCAGCCAGTGATTGGCTGAGCGGGCTGTCACTGCCAAGACGAGTGTCTCGGAAATGGAGGCAGTATTGTTCAGTGGGACACAGGAACAATTGGGGAGAGCAGATAGGTAAGCGTACGCTGTTTGTTATGTTATCTCCGTAGGAAGATCAGAGATATTTTTAAGCGGACTACCCCTTTAAGCTTGTTTCACATAGGTTTTTTTTTCTCTATTCTTAAAGGGGTATTCCTATATTATAGCCGGGTGAAGAGTACTAGTACTCACTTTAATTCCTGACTGATCACCCAATCCAACAGGAGGAGATGGGCTCCATTATAAGTCTATGGGGCCCTAACTCCTGTAATCATTTAGAAGGGGTGGAAAGTCATCAGGTGAACCTTGAGGCTTCAGGTTCACATAACTTATGACTCAGGACTGAGATCTGGTGCAATCTTGACTTTTGCCACATTTGAAAGACATGTCAAACGCTCTTACAAATGAGAACAACACTACCACAGTCCGAAGCATTATCCACAGCAGAAAACCCACACATCTTGATGAGGATTTTTTTCTGTGGATCCAGGTGCGGACATGCTGGCCGTTATATCTGTGGCCGTAGCCTAATGGTAGAATACTGACATCGGTCAGGCTGAGTTAACACTGCGTTTTTGCAGTCCGTTTAATGGATCCTTTTTTTTTTTTTTTTTAACTTAATGGAAGTCAATGGAAAAACATATCCAAATGGATGCACAAAAATGCATCACTTTTTACATCCATTAAACGAATATGTTAAACGAACTGCAGTGTGAACCCGGCCCATGGCCAAACCTCTAGAAAACTGATGTTAAAGCCCATTTATATTGGCCAATTACTCATTTTCAAAGCAGAAGCCAATGTACACTTTTACTCAAGCAGAGCCTATAGAAGGCGAGAGAACCGAACAGAGAAGGCATAACAGTGCTGGAGATGGATAACCTCAAACATCCCATTTCATTTGGAACAATTGATCTCAGGTACTAGAACGCCTAAAAGACTGAGAATGAAAGTATACTGTAGATTTAGAGGCGGATGACAGATACATCATGAATGAAAGATCAGTAAAGAGGCCTCAATAACAATCCTGTGTAATGCCGCCTCTTCCCAGAGGACAGGGAGAGAACACATGATCCATTATTAAAGAGACCTCATCCTTCATGTTCTGTCACTCATCAATGTCGGCATTTGCTCTACCTTAATATCGGAGCTGAAGTTATTGATTTTCTGCCCGCCAGCCTTCTCCAGATGGAAGTTGGCCCATCTCAGGAGCAGCTCTTCTGGGGACAGTTTCATCATATCTTCAAGGGTTTCTCCATCACGAAGCAATGCAGCCAAGGCTAAAACACATCAGTCACAGGTTATGGTGAGTTGAACCTTAAAGGTTTTTTTTTTGTTGTTGTTGTTGTTGTTCTGTTACAGATTTTACTATTTAAAGGGTACGTTCACACATACCAGATCCGCAGCGGATTTCACGCTGCGAGTTTGCAGCGAAATCCGCTGTGGATTCAGTAGTGTGAAGGTGAATGGGTCCCATCCGCTGTGTGTATGGGACCCGGCCTCTTTAACCCAGCCACAGATTGCAGCCCAGGCCCCCTTAACCCCGCCGTCATCGGCCGCCTGCCTGCAGCCCCCAGCATACATTACCTGCTCGGCGCCGCGGCTGTATAAAGCTCCCAACTCCCCTCGCTCCTATTCAGCCAATCAGTGCACGGCAGCACTGATTGGCTGAAGAGGAGCGAGGGGAGCCGGGAGCCTCACACAGCCACGGTGCAGAGCAGGTAATGTATGCTGGGGGCTGCAGGCAGGCGGCCGATGACGGCGGGTTTAAGGGGGCCTGGGCTGCAAGCGGCAGCGGGGTAAAAGGGGCCGGGTCTCATACACCTTCACACTACTGAATCCGCAGCGGATTTCGCTGCAAACTCGCAACGTGAAATCCGCTGCGGATCCGATACTTGTTAACGTATCCTAAGGGTGCATTCACACATACAGAATCCGCAGATTTGACGCTGTGTTCAGTTATTTAGATCAAATCTGCTGCGGGTCTGCAGCATAAAAACCACTGCAATACCGTGTGTGTGAAGCTACTCTAAAAATAGAAAAAATATATATTTATTAGGAATACTCAGAAACCATAAGACCCTCGATCAGGGATGGGGAAACCTTCAGCTACACTTTACAGCTATACACTTATTGACAATAAAAAATTTAGAAAAAATTAAAGAATTTTAGGAATTGAAATAAAGTTTCTGTGTGTGACTGTATTGATAATTTATGTAAATATGAAAATAATATATTTTTAGTCGACACTTCTTACCTTCATTCCTGCTGAGCTCAATGTCTGCAAACAAACCAATCTTAATAGTCTGCCACAGGAGCCCCATAACCAAATGAGGTTTTCCAGCCTTAATATCTTCTGCGCCAATGTTAACCACATGGCATCCAATAGCGGACGCAGAGTTTAATGCCAAGTTCAGATTTTCCTATAAATAGTAAGATGAGATCATCAGTATAATGAATAAGCATTCGCAAATTGCTCAGCTTGGAAAGAGTCCCATACTATTACATATTATTAAAGAGGTTATCCAACGTAAATCTTTTTCTCTCAAGATTTAGAAAGTTATATGGATTTGTAATTTATTTCTATTTAAAATTTTAAATCTTCCCATACTTACCAGCTGCTGTATATCCTGCAGGAAGTGGTGTATTTTTTCTAGTCTGACACAGTGCTCTCTGCTGCCATCTCTGTCTGAGACAGGAACTGTCACATAAAAAACATTTCCTGCTCTGGACAGTTCCTGTCTCAGACAGAGATGGCAGCAGAGAGCACTGTGTCAGACTAAAAAGAATACACCACTTCCTGCAGGACATACAACAGCTGATAAGTATGGGAAGACTTGAGATTTTTTTAAATAGAAGTAAATTACAAATCTATATAACTTTCTGAAACCATTTGAATTGAAAAAAATATTTTCGCTTTAGGAGTGGTAAAAGTTTTTTTTTTTCTATATATACTTAAAAAAATTTTTGGGATAAGGATGAGGGGGGTAAATGAGTACGCTTCATTAGGCACTATCCTCATGTGGCATTACAACTTGTATTTCAAACAACTCTTCCACTTTTTTGCCCAACACTAAAATGAACAGTTTGGCTTCACTGAGAGATCGGCTTACACTACCCATAGGGGTCTATGGAGAGGGAAGGAGGAAAGAAAGTTTAGAAAGAAACACAAACTCTGCAGACTTGCTTCACAGAGTGTGCAGAATTTACAGATTAGACTGCTCTATAATGTCCTCCATGTTGCTGCTACTTCTGAGGGATTGCTATAAAACAGTTTTCTGTGTGTATATAGTGTAATGGAAAGATCATAGAAGCTAGTCTCCAAGCTGAGCTCCTGGAAAACTGCCACTTAGAGATGGAGACTGCAGGGTGGTAACCAGGGGGAAAATACAATATAGAAGTTAGATAATGGTCAGAAATAATGCATTTCCCTATTTATACACACACAGCTTATCCTGAAAAGGTCCCATAAATGACAACACTTAAACTACTACCTATAGCCGCTACTCATTAATAAACCAGTCTGCAGGAAGCTTCTAGGCGCCTCCTAGTGGTAGCTCTAGGCCACCAGAAACACAGGAGGTGACATTACTGCATTTAGACAGGCCCACACAAATACAAGAAACATGCAAATGCAGTAGATCTAAAAACATATAATCTAGAACACATCAATTTATGTTGCTGTGCAAGGACTTTGCAGGACAGAAAAGGGAAGCGTCTGACAATACAATATATGAAGCATATCTTCCAGTAAGCTCCCAGGGATTGTGTGCACATATGAATCCTCTATGTAACTCACCTGGGCAGTGAAGGGAGTCAGCTTCTTCTTGTTTATTGCTCTTTCATCAATGGTGCCCGGTACAGACAGGTTAATCATTTTACTGCAAAAAAAAAAAAGAAGTACTATCCCTTAAAGCAATTCTGTACCCACAATCTGACCCCCCCCCCCCCCAAACCACTTGTACCTTCGGATAGCTGCTTTTAATCCAAGATTTGTCCTGCGGTCTGTTCGGCAGGTGATGCAGTTATTGTCATAAAAAATTACTTTTAAAATTGCAGCCCCGTCCCTACGGGCGTATCTGTGCCCTGACTTTGCACCACCCCTCCTTCCCACCCTCTTCATCATTAGGAATGCCACTGGAACATTTACTCCTGTTTGAACACTGCACAGGTGTCTTAATGATCCAGCCCATGTGCTGTGGTAACACAGGTGGGGAATAGGAGGCAATCTGCCTGGAGCATTCCTAATGAGGAGGAGGGCAAGGAGGAGGGACGGAGGGGTGGTGCAAAGTCAGGGCACAGATACGCCCGTAGGGCACGGGGCTGCAAATTTAAAAGTAATTTTTTATGACAATAACTGCATCACCTGCCGAACGGACCGCAGGACAAATCTTGGATTAAAAGCAGCTATCTGAAGGTACAAGTGGTTTGGGGGGTCAGATTGTGGGTACAGAGTCGCTTTAAAACGATTCAGAGCAAACCCAAGAGGTGACCATGCCATAGGCTGAATCCATGTTTTCCTGGACCCCATCCAACTTCTTCTATCTCTTGTATTCAAATTCTGAATGATCAGACGCAAGCATGCTCATCTATAGTAACCAACCACCTAGCTGAGCTGACAGGCATAGTTAAAGTGAACCTGTCACATTAAAGGGGTTGTCCAGCGAAAATATTTTTCTTTCCAATTAACTGGTGCCAGAAAGTTATATAGATTTGTAATTTACTTCTATTAATTTTTGCTGGATAACCCCTTTAAATAAACAATCAATCAGTCTGATTCACCAGCATCATGGTATAGAGCAGAATGATATATAGTGTGGTCTAGAAAGATTCTGGGTCAGCTGTATTTTATTCATTTAAATCTATGCCTATTCTGTGCTTAGGAGTCTAGTGGGTGGTGTCTGTATCTCTGTTCATACAGGGAAGGACATCAATCACAGAGTAGGACCACCCACCGGACTCCTAAGGACAGAATGAGCAGGGAGGTCAATAAATAATTTACATGTTTTACTTAATCTTATTCCAAAAGATATATACTGTAATAATCTCTTTAGCTCCTATGACCCATGATGCTGGTAGACTGGACTGATTTTCATGGTATAAGATTCCCTTTAAGAATCTATGTATCTTTATAAAAAGAGAACAAATTGATTTCATTACATCTCCAAGATATTTTCAGCATTGACATGTCGAATTTTTCCACCCATGGAATGAATTCAGACACACTAATACATTCTATTAGTGAAGCCTAGTAAACATGCAACAGGTGACCATAAGGAACCCTTCCTATTATTATTTAGCGGTCAGACTATCACTGCTACTTACCACAGCACAATGCCATCGGCTACAGCTCGGAATAAGTCATTGGTGTTGGGATTCATAGGCACTACATGCTTGCAGTCTTTGTCGTTCTCCAAAGCCTTATTTATCCAGTTGACAAAGGCATACTTTTCCTCCTCTAAAATAAAAAAATTTAATATTTGTAAAAAATATATATATATTTAATAGCAATCTGCTCACTGAATGAACTTAGAGAGGTTAAAGTTCAACTGGTCATCGGAACAATAGGCATTCTAAAGTATTTCCTGCAACACTTGGCAAACATTATGGAAGTGCTTCCAGATCTAATAGGGCTGTGGACTTGGCTGAGTGAAAGAAAACATGGCAAGAGAGGTGTCAAGTGAAACCATGGAAAGGAACTTCTCTGATTTGTGTAGTTAGGGGGCGAGACTGTTTTACATTGATGGGTATGTATGCCCAATATATAACCCGACTGCATAATCCCACCCGTTCATGCCCATCTGACTATTAAAGAAATGTATAAAAGAAATGGCACCAATTCCTCCTCTTCAATAATGCCAGCTTCAGATATTTTAGTGACAATTTCAAGTGATTGCTGTTTGTCCATTACACCATTATCTTTCCGCAGACTTGCCTGAATAGGAGTGCTGGGTGCCCTCACTGGACAGTTCGGAGGTGCCTCCAATGGCGCAGATCCCCTCTTTGCGGTTGATTGCTTTCCGGAAGGTTTTGGCAATGTCACTACTTTTCAACTCTTGTACAAGCTGCAGGGAAAAAATAATGGATGAAAGGACTGAACTGTAAGAATAAAAAGGAAAGTAGCGTAGCATGTTAGCGGGGACTAATGGAGAGTGCATCAACCTCTATATCACTTAAGGCTCCACTATTAATTCCTTTCAAAAGTATCCTGTCTGTATAAGCTCTGCTATAGGAAAAAAAGAGCCAAAGGCCAAACATTTCCATCCCGTACGAGACTGGTATTCAACCCCAAACATTGCAAGTAGACAAGAAGTACAAACAACCAAGGAGAGAAAAAACATATAGGGAAAACAGATAATTTTATTATATCCTGTTTAAAAATACATAAAAACATACAAACAAAAGAGTGATGAAAATAACAATAGAGCCTGATGGCAGCAGAATAAACATAACTGGGGGACCTCTTATGTAAGGGGACTGCATGTAGCAGCACAGAGGGGTAGAGAAAGTAGGCCAAAATGGATGGACCAAAAGGCAGTAAAAACCGTCCCCTTTGGAGGAGATTTATCAAACATGGTGTAAAGTGAAACTGTCTCAGTTGCCCCTAGCAACCAATCAGATTCCACCTTTCATTTTCCAAAGAGTCTGTGAGGAATGAAAGGTGGAATCTGATTGGTTGCTAGGGGCAACTGGGCCAGTTTCACTTTACACCATGTTTGATAAATCTCCCCCATAGTCCCTATTCACAACACACTGCACAAGGTATTACTGTGAACAAATGCATTGGAGACTAGTAAAAGGATATATGGAATCTGGGCCTAGGCATATGATAACTATAAGGCCTACTCCAGGGCTCAACCAAATTTAGTGGAAAACAGCCAAGACACCAAAAACACCAACAAAGTAAATCTAAAGACAGGAAGAAACCCCAGCCAGCCCTTGCACATAGTAGCTGTGTGAACCCAACATTAAATGGGCAAAGTCACTACAACCACACAATGTCTAATAGCGACACAGAGTCTTTGATGATCGCAGCTTAGACCTGCCCCTCCATATCTCAGAAAGTATGAGGTAGTTTCAGCACCAGGTAGCACAGGGCTTTAGACAATTTCTGCTCCCCACCAGACTACCCCTTTAAGCCTGGAACCACACACAGTGTTCTTGGAACAGTTTTTGCACCAAAGCTAAGATTATCTTCAAAAGGAACTGGAAATGTGTTGGAAGGATTTATCTCCAATCCCACTGGGTCTTTCCCCATTTTGGCCTCCCCAAAAAACTGCATGAAAGACTCCACCACAAACTACATCGGAAACTGCATGTGTGTTTTCAGCCTTAGGCCCCTTTCACACATCTGTATTGTGGCCGGCGACTGCAGACCCCGCGACCACGGACTGCAGTACAAATGTGCATCGGTAAAGCACTGAGCACTACATCGAAGATAGCGATCCATGCTGCAAAGTCAGGTCTGCACTAGGACTTTTGCAGCCTCCTACACATGTATGGACGTGTGAACGGGGCCACTGCAATCCACAACTACCGACAACTACCGACAGAACCAAGGAAGTGTCAATAGGGCTTTAAAAGTATTGTCTGTTTTTACAGAACCTTTCTGAAAAAGGAAGGGGGGTCCTGCTTAGAGAACCCTTAGCAAGCTGCTGTATTCTGTGGCATAACTGATAGCAAGTGTTTATTCTCCCTGCAGTGCCCCCACAGGAGAAATGAAGCATGACATAGTGTTTATTGAAATCAGAGGGCATCTTGTGTGATGCATTATCATGCACACTAAACCACTCTCTCTGGTTTGGATCATGGAGCCATGCTATGGTTTGGATAAGTGATTGCGATAATCCAGGAGTGAGTACACCTGCCAACCAAGAAATGGCTGAAACAAATGGTGCGGAGCGATAATTCGCCCCAATCGAATGATTAACAATTTCGAAGTAACAATGTGTTTTATATGACGATCAGCATTCAGACAGAACGATATATCATTTGAAAAAATCGTTATTGCGATTGTTTTAAGACCACTTAAGCCTCTCTCACACGTAGGGTAAATCGGTGAAAGACTGTTTACACAAAGCGATCTGCGATTTTTTAGCGAACGACCAACGACTATTCGAAAACATGTTGACAGATGACAATGAACGATTTCTTGCTCGTCGCTTGAATGTTCGCTGTGTTTATCAGAGCAGATTATCGCTCAAATGCAATCGTTAACACGAAAATTCGAACGATAATCGTTCCGTGTAAGCACACCATTACCTTCAACCTAAAAAAACTCTTAAGCAATGAGGATGAATAATAAGCAGGAATATATTTTATCAGTGATATAATGATGGTACGTGGATAAATTATTATTTGTTTTGATGGCTTGTGCTTCCTCGAAAACTACTATGAAAGTAAACAGAAATCTATTCCTTTCTGAAAACCAACAAGTTCTGTGTTTGTTTTCATCCGAGGCTTAACAGGAGACAAAGGTCGCTCATTCCATGGAATATTCCACAGGCACTGCAGGCAAAGACCATGCTTATACAGTCAGCAAAAGCACAATGGCAGCTTATTGTCACTGCCGGCTGAGAGAAGCAACAAACCCTCTGAGCAATTCTGCTGCATGTGTCTAACATCTCTGCTCCCAGGAGGCTGAAGCCGATGGATTAGTGTACTGTACCTGCCATATGTGCCGCACTACTAAATCCACAGGTTACATTATTCACCACCTGGAACAAAAGGGAACATACTTTCCTTTTATTTAAGCTGCACATAATAGGATTGTGCTGGTTTATATGGTGCCAGTGCTGCGTGTCACTGTGGATTATTATAAGGTAGTACATATTATACCTGGCATTGGTTTTTAAATGTAGCCAAGAGGCAGTAGTGTCAGCCATAGGTGTGAGGTGCAGCGCTCCTTTCCCTCCATGTCCGTAGTACATATTATATATTGTATAGTTCTACTGCTTGTTAGTGCCTTACTTGTTTACGTAAGCTAAGGAGAATCCATGCTTGGTTGAGGGTGCCTCTATATGGGGGGATTAGGGAAGTGTTTGGCCAATGGCTATCTAATGTGTATGGCTAACTTAGTGGGGTATTCCCATCTTCAAAAGTTATCCCCTATCCTAATCGGAGGAGATCCAACTGTTCCTTGGCTCAACCCACTCTATGTATAAACATAATAGAAATGCGTCTTTTTCTCAACAGAGTTTGAATAATTAATAATAGAGATGGGCATGACCCGAGCACGCTCAATTTAGATTTGAATACTGGTGGCTAAATAAAATGGATGCAACCCCAGGGAGTCCTTGGGCCATAGGCTGTATCTATGTTTTCCACGACTAGGACGGCATCCAACTCCTTTAGCTACTGGTATTCAAATGCTGAGTGATCCGAATGGAGCATGCTCGAGTCACGCGCACCTCTAATAGTTAAAGGGATTGGCCACTTTATTGTAAAATTGCTCAGTGTACAGTATTAGTAAGCGTACTCACTGTATATACTGACAGCAGCTCCCTGTGTACCTCATACCGCTAAAATCAGACTCATCTCCATTCTATGCTGACCTGCTCTGTAGTGAGTCTGTCCATAAGATGGCGGACATGGAGCCCCCAGTGTCCTCCATGGGCATATACAAACTCTGTAGAGGACTGTGGGGGCGGGACATGGTCACATGCTCCTCCATGTTGGCCATCTTATGGACAGACTCACCACAGAGCAGGACAGCTCAGCCTGGAGGAGGGGAGTCTGATTTTAGCTCTATGAGGTACAGAGGGAGCTGCATACTGTACACTGAACAATTTTACTATAAAGCGGCAAACCCCTTGAATTCTCCCAAGACAATGTTCTTAGCGGATATCTCAGTAGTGCAGCCTCCGCTTTGGGCCTGATCATTTCATCAATCATATCTCAGCAGATGCTATAAAAAAGGTTTTGGTATACAACAATGACCAGTTCACATTGTCTTCTTTAAAAATAAGTGCCACTATATCCTCTCTCTGTGTGCTCGCAACAAACAGTGCAAAGCAGTGAAGAAACCCATTGTGATGCATACAAATAGAGACAATTCAGCAGACAAACCCTCCATTCAGGCAACAGACGTCTGTAAGCAATTCTTTACATCACATGCAATATTACATGCTCTGTGACAAAACCCAGACATGAGAGCACCAAACAATACCACAGGTGTGCATATGTCGGTCTCTAGTCCTGGGTACAATAAAACAAATACTAAAGGTGTTATCTACCCAGAACTATATAAAAGGTGTTACTATGAATATATCTTGTCTATCCAGAACTATATATAAGGAAAAAGAATGTATGTGTGTGTGTTTTTTCAATGAAAGAACCAATAGGACTTTGGTTCTTTTCTGATTTTTTCCCCCATTATTGATGACAGCCATGTTGCCTAAACTTTCTGCACAGTTTTTGGAGATACATGGCATGCTCAATGGACATAGGTACCTTAGCCTGGAGAAGACCCTGTTCTCTTGTATGGTAGAGTTTTCCAATGTGGGGAATAGGCTAATCTCAGACCATCATCTAATAGCCATATCCTGTTATCTATCCAGGATTCCTGTCTGTAGTGATAAGAGGAGGCTGCTGTAAAGTGATTTGTAAAGCATTGCAGCGACATGTGACACCAGTAGAGACAACAGCAGATTCCTGTGGAATGACCTTTTCAAAGGTCACAGAGCATGCTGAGTAATGTTTCACATTCACCTTAAGGGAGCAGACTCTGAGTCTTGCTGTAACGTATGTCACTAAATGCTGTTAAAAGGGGTACTCCAGCAAAAAGCTTTTTCACAGTAATTAAAACACATTACAAAGTTATATAACTTATAACCACCAGGAAGTGAAGGACACCAAGAGGGAGGTGGGTCTAAGCCCTGTTAAGCCCTGGAGCGATGGTAACACATTTCTAGGTACTTGTGCTAAAAATTACACAAAAATCTGCCTAATGCTATTTTCAGAAGGTTACGTAGAAAGGAATTCGCAGTTACACCCACTGGAGATGACAAATCTCTCAGTGACAGAGACACGGTGGGTGGAACAGGGCAGGTATGATCACATGTGGCAGATATGGTGGAGATTTCTGCCACTGAAAGTCTACTTAAAACGTGTGAAAATTTCTGCAAGGAGTCTGCAGTGTGCAAATATACACTTATAAGTGCTTAGTGTGCAAACACACACACACACGGATATACGCTTATAGGTGCTTAGTGTGGAAAAAAATACAAACACACAAAAAGGTGATCGTGCTGACCACACCAACTTACAAGGAAACCCAGAACTCAACCCCAGCAGGCGAGAACAGAATAAATAATCCAAAAGGAAATTTTAAAAAAATGGAGCTGGAGGAAAAAAAAAACACAAAGACAATAAATACATGAATTACAAGGCAATAAATAAGGAATATAAGAACACTATAATGAAAAAAAAAACACATGATAACAGTAGGGAGAAAAACATAGGTAATGGCTTAAATGTTTTAAAGTGTCCCAGTCATCTGCAGTCATTTAGACATATCAAAAGTTTTCATCAGTTTGGGTCTGTGGCTGTGTTCACACATAGTATTTCCATCAGTCTTTTTTCAACCAAAACCAGGAGAGTGTTAAAAACACAGGAGGAGTGCACATTTTTTCATTATAATTTTGCCCTGTCAGTTCCACTCCTGATTTTGATTAAAAACCCACTTATTATTTGGGAGGACGACAAACCATAGAATGAAGCCTATGGTAGCAGAGGAGATGTCCGTGGCCACCAGCGTCCGTGAGCTGGGGAATCCACGTGGTGTTGAGTCGGGATTCCGTAGTGTGAACATACCCTTAAAACAGAAATTGTAACAAGATGGTGAGCAAAGTGCACAGTTGTGCCCTTCACCCAGCTTGTTCTAATGATCGATGGTGGTCTGATAATGACTGATCAGAACTGTTGACGTGTCAAAAAGGACATTGATGGGGGCGCTTTAACATCCATGATCTAAAGGGTTGCCACACACCTCAAATAGCAGACAACTACTCGCTCCAACCACAACACATAAGAGTGTACAAGTGTTCCTAATCTTAAGGAGAGAACAAGCAGTTGCAAGACACATATGGTGGCAGCTTATCTCGACTAAGAGGAAAGGATAGGACATGTGGAAACCAAGGAACATTTATGCTCAACATTTGCCATCAGGAAACCACAACACACAAAGATGGCAGCTTGGTCAGTACTCATTGAACATCTTAGACTACCTTATTTGCTGGGTTATGTGACAAAGGAACACTCAGGGCCCTCAAATTAACTACTAGACTCTTGGCATGGGCCCCGTCCGAGTATAAAGCGTTAATCTTTGTAAGAACTATTTCCCAGCTCAATCCCGAATACTTGGCCATGATACAGATCTCCTGCAAGGTTTACTAACCCAGAAAATAAACTCCAGCATGTACTATAAGATTACCGGAGTACACATTACCTACACACGTCAGCCGTAACCACAACATGTAACTGGACATTAAAGGGGTTATCCAGCGCTACAAAAACACGGCCACTTTTCCCCCTCTCTTGTCTCCAGATTGGGTGGGGTTTCAAACTCCGTTCCATTGAAGTAAATGGAGCTTGATTGCAAACCACACCTAAACTGGAGACAAGAGAGGGGGAAAAGTAGCCATGTTTTTGTAGCGCTGGATAACCCCTTTAACCTAGCATTTCGAGAGATCAGAACTGTATTGAGACATTCAGCAGAACTGAAGGGTCCTCACACAAAAAAGTTTTGCTGCAAGAATGTTGTGGCAACTTTCTTTAATTACTTCTATGCTGAGCCGATAAAAAAAACAAAAAGACACCATGCTTACCCGCTCACGTTCCTCCGGCACATTGCAGTCTACATCTTTGATTACTGGCTCACCGACAGCCTGCTTTGCCGTCATTGAGCCGGGACCCAAAGAAGCAGATAGGAGCACGTCCAAGGAATGGGAGCAGGGTGAGCATGGTGTCTATATTTCTTACGGGCCCGGCATAGAAGTAACGAAAGTTGACACTACATGATTGCAGTAGAATTAAAATCCGCCGGCAGACTCTAATGGTAACAAGTATCGCAACATTAGGCTGGGTTCACACTAAGTTTTCAAAATCTGCTTTTTCATCCGTTTTTGCAGAAAAAACGGATGCATTTCTGAGAATCCTTTTTGATCAGTTTTTCCATTGACTTCCATTATTTAAAAAAAAAAAATTTTTTTAAAAAACGAACAAAACTGATCCTTTTTTTTTTTTTTTTTTTAACAGACACAGAAATGTTATTGACTACATTTTTGTGTAGGCTAAAAAAAAACGGATATGTTTTGATTAGTTTTTTTTTTTTTTTTTTTATGGAAGTCAATGGAAAAACAGATCAAAACAGGTAAGGTACACACAAATGCATCTGTTCTTTTCATCTTTTTTTTGCGAAAAAAAATAATAAAAATGTGCGTATGTGCGAGTCTACCCTCAATGTTAGAAAGATCGAAAAGCACAAAAATTGAAAAGGGGCCTGTGTCTTTAAAAAATAGTTTATACCAAACCAGTTAAGTTCCTTATTAAGACTAATAAACTCCAGAGGACATTAACACTTTCCAACAACGGTCCGTAAATATGGATGACGTGCTATCATCATTTATTCTGATGCCAGGAGCTCAAAACTGTTCAAATCTTTGCGCTACTGTACTGACACAGCATGTCAATGCCTCCTTAGTATTTGTTAGCCTTGGTTCCCAGCATTCATGACTAGTGATCTTCAACAATGAATGGTTTCCTATGCATCGCTTGCATGCAGATCCTACTTATAGTGCACAGTAGACCAGCACAGTCCTCTCTCCTTGACCAAATAAACAGGAGGAAGGTGCAGAGTAAAGACAATGCTCTGATATCAGGCAGATCCGTTAAACAGAAGGAAAGGCAGCGGGCGGCAATAACAACACAAAGAATGTAATATGTCATACTCACAAAAACAAACTCTTCAAAGCAGATCTTCCCATCTTTATTCTTATCGCCATCATTCATCAGCTTCTGGATGATCTCTCGCACTTTGTATCCGGGAAGAGGAAGGTTGGCTTCTTTAAATAGATCATGGAGCTCATAATCTGATATGTATCCATTGCTGTCCAGATCTACAAGAGCAGCAAACACAATAGATGAGAAAATACCCCCCAATGATGAGCACCTGAAAGGCACTGCGAGACGGACACGTTACCTAACCATATCAATTCTCATTAAAGGGTATTGGATACAATGTCATAGAAAAGTTGCAGGCAAGCTCTAACTTTTGGCAAGTGACCCAGCACCAATGCTTTGAGTTATTGTACAGATCAATATATCCTTCTGGAACATGGCGGTCTGTTATATCACAGGTAGTAAGACACAAGATGTGATGTACACAAAGGATACTGACTTTTAGAGACATCTAGGTATACAATCACATGTACATCGCTCCCATATGTTACCATGCTTCTCAATGTCTGGCAATATATCCTAGTTTATAGGTTGCAGATATAGGCAAGTCATAGTCTAGCTCAAACCCAAAACACTTTAGATCATCATCTTAAAGGGGTACTCCACTGATTTATTTATCTTTTATCAAAACATTACTTTCATAAAGTTATACAGTGGTACCTTGGTTTAAGTGTAACTTGTATTGAGAGCGTTTTGCAAGAAGAGCTCACAGTTTTTCAAAATTGTAACTTGGTTTAAGAACATTGCTTTGGTGTAAGAGCTGTACTGTACTGGTTGGAGGGGGAATGGGGGAGTAGCATAATCTGCATAATGTGGTCTACAGCCCTGTACTCTGACCCAGGAAGTCTCCCTCACTTTCCAAATCATAGCAGATCCACTTCAGGCTGGGGCCTCCATCAGCGGACAGGACTGTGGAGGTAATCTCTTCATAGCAGTAACGCCTCTCTCACTGGACAGAGTGCTACATGTATGTGCCCACATATGTTCTGCTCATTCCTTCATGTTTCCTGCAGTCTCTGTCAGTCCTTGCGTTTCCTATCCTCTAGTTTTCTGCTATAATCTGCCTGCACTCACACTCAGCTATACACACTGCTGCTATAATGTGCCTGCACTCACACTCAGCTATACACACTGCTGCTATAATGTGCCTGCACTCACACTCAGCTATACACACTGCTGCTATAATGTGCCTGCACTCACACTCAGCTATACACACTGCTGCTATAATATGCCTGCACTCACACTCAGCCATTAACATTGATGTATGGAATAGTTTATGTCACTGTCCCCCTGCACAGCTGACTGGTCCATGCTGAACACACCCTCTTCCCCACTGCAGTCCTGTTAGCTTTGACCTGTTACCGACAGTGTCTAAAGTGACAGGCCGCTCAGACAATCACAGGGACAGCACTGCAGCCAGTGATTGGCTGAACAGCCTGTCACTTCAGTCACTGCCGGAAGGGGGATGAAGCAAGCAGGAAGCCAGGGAGTGTGGAAAGGTATGCACAAGTTTTTAGTTTTATTTTACTACATGGACATCCCTAAAGATAATATATATATAATAATAATAATATATACACTCACCGGCCACTTTATTAGGTACACCATGCTAGTAACGGGTTGGACCCCCTTTTGCCTTCAGAACTGCCTCAATTCTTCGTGGCATAGATACAACAAGGTGCTGGAAGCATTCCTCAGAGATTTTGGTCCATATTGACATGATGACATCACACAGTTGCCGCAGATTTGTCGGCTGCACATCCATGATGCGAATCTCCCGTTCCACCACATCCCAAAGATGCTCTATTGGATTGAGATCTGGTGACTGTGGAGGCCATTTGAGTACAGTGAACTCATTGTCATGTTAAAGAAACCAGTCTGAGATGATTCTAGCTTTATGACATGGCGCATTATCCTGCTGAAAGTAGCCATCAGATGTTGGGTACATTGTGGTCATAAGGGATGGACATGGTCAGCAACAATACTCAGGTAGGCTGTGGCGTTGCAACGATGCTCAATTGGTACTAAGGGGCCCAAAGAGTGCCAAGAAAATATTCCCCACACCATGACACCACCACCACCAGCCTGAACCGTTGATACAAGGCAGGATGGATCCATGCTTTCATGTTGTTGACGCCAAATTCTGACCCTACCATCCGAATGTCGCAGCAGAAATCGAGACTCATCAGACCAGGCAACGTTTTTCCAATCTTCTACTGTCCAATTTCGATGAGCTTGTGCAAATTGTAGCCTCAGTTTCCTGTTCTTAGCTGAAAGGAGTGGCACCCGGTGTGGTCTTCTGCTGCTGTAGCCCATCTGCCTCAAAGTTGGACGTACTGTGCGTTCAGAGATGCTCTTCTGCCTACCTTGGTTGTAACGGTTGGCTATTTGAGTCACTGTTGCCTTTATATCAGCTCGAACCAGTCTGCCCATTCTCCTCTGACCTCTGGCATCAACAAGGCATTTCCGCCCACAGAACTGTCGCTCACTGGATGTTTTTTCTTTTTCGGACCATTCTCTGTAAACCCTAGAGATGGTTGTGCGTGAAAATCCCAGTAGATAAGCAGTTTCTGAAATACTCAGACCAGCCCTTCTGGCACCAACAACCAAGCCACGTTCAAAGGCCCTCAAATCACCTTTCTTCCCCATACTGATGCTCGGTTTGAACTGCAGGAGATTGTCTTGACCATGTCTACATGCCTAAATGCACTGAGTTGCCGCCACGTGATTGGCTGATTAGAAATTAAGTGGTAACGTGCAGTTGGACAGGTGTACCTAATAAAGTGGCCGGTGAGTGTATATATAATAATAATAATATTTATTTATTTAAAGAGCACCCTTAATTCCAGAGCGCTATACAAGGGGTAACGAGCAGAAAGACCACAAGATCAAAACACATTACATGAAGGCAAATGGCAGACTGGTACATGAGGTGAGAGGACCCTGCCCGCGAGGGCTTACAATCTATAAGGTACGGGGAGAGAAACAGGAGGTAAAGTGCAGCAGCCAGTCAAGTGTGATGCAGAATTATTATAGTTCTGAATTCTGATATTAATTAATTTTTTCACACTTAAATGGCTCACTTAGAATGGACAAATGACACATATATATATATATATATATATATATATATATATATATATATATATATATATATATATATACACACACACACACACACACACACACACACACACACAGCCCTTACTGCACGATTATCAGGCCATATATAGGCTCAGTAAGCGAGCACCAGTTAAGCAGATCGACGCTCGCTTACACAAAGTCATTGGGCTGTGTAATCCGGCCCTTACACTGGGGAACTGGGCCCACTTCCAGTGCATAAAACAGACCAAAGCGTACATGAACAAAAATAGCGCAGATCGCGGGAACCAGGCAGTGTTTTGAAAAATGGACAGCGCCACTGAGATCTCCAACCTGGCACCAACCAGGCAGTGTAAAAAAAATTAAGTAGGCAAATTGGTATAGAGAGAGACATAGAGAGAGACATAGAGAGAGACATAGAGAGAGACATAGAGAGAGACATAGAGAGAGATATATAGATAGATATATAGATAGATAGAACCAGCACCAACATCAACATCTATCATAGTTGTTACCTAGACAGCTACAAAATTGGCAACAGGACAGCTGTAACCTCCAGTCAATCACCAACATAAATGGGTTGAGATTAATATTTATAGGCTGCACTAAATTTTATCTGAAGTCTGTGAAAGGTTCCAAGAAAGTTTGTTTACACTAAACTACTCTAAGTAAATCGGCACGTGACCTCTGAACGTCTTGGAGGAAGAAGGGTTTACACTGGGTCAATCATGTACCTTCCTGAATGCAAACACATGTTCTTAGTCTAGGAAAATATTATCCCTGTCAGCCAAAAAAAATAAAAAATCTAGTCCACTCTGAGTGTCATACGCTGGGCGCTGTGTTGACATGATCACACGTTCTTCTTAGAACAGACAGGGTTAAAAGTCAAACTAGCCTGAAGGGGACCGGTACAGGTGGTAAGAAGAGGAAAACCATGGCTTGGCTTCCTCTGAAAATGTGCTTGAAATAGCCTAAAAACAGGATGTGAGAGGTTGTTCCATAAAAAAGATGTCCGTCCTGTGCCTGATTCAGCAATGTGCAGAATACATTATGTAAATAAATATTAGGCCAAAACTCCTGGTAATGTATTTTCCAGCGGTGGCGTCACCGAGCCGGCAAATCTCCTCACTAAACTGCTTTTTTTTTTTTTTTTTTTTTTTTTTTTTTAAAGCTAAGGTAATGTTCCAATTAAAGGTCTAGATCAGAGGTCTCAAACTCGCGGCCCTCCAGCTGTTGCCAAACTACAATTCCCATCATGCCTGGACAGCCAAAGCTTTAGCTTTGGCTGTCCAGGCATGATGGGAATTGTAGTTTGGCAACAGCTGGAGGGCCGCAAGTTTGAGACCCCTGGTCTAGATGGTCATCCTGGCGTGAACAATCAACACATTAAACATTTATGATCTCCAATGCAGAATGAAGACATAAGGTCTTAGACTGCTCTATTCTTGTGTTTGCAAATAATATGTATATTTTGTAAAGGGAATATAATAAACATCAATCGATCATCTCCTTTAGAACAAATCCCGTTTATTACAAAATGTGTGGCATCAACTGGCAGGTGCAAACATACTAATAGGGAGACAATCCGGCCCGCTATACTGCAGGGGGGCGTGTATTCAATCCCGTGGGTGGGGCCAAATATCCTAATTTGGGAAGTTTTTTATGTTGGTATGAATATGTTAAAGGGGTAGTCCAGAGAAAAAATAATGATACTACCGGTGGCAGACAGTTATACAGAATTGCTAATTATTTATACTTAAAAAACTTGAGCCTTCTAGTACTTATCCGCCAAACGCCCCAAACGAAGTTGTGTAGTTCTTTCCTGCTATCTAACACACTACTCTCTTCTGCCAACGCTGTATGTGTCAGGAACCGTGCAGACTAGAAGCAAAATCCCAGAGTATAACAGTTGCTGACATGGACAGAAGTGGCAGCAGAGAGCTCTGTGTCAGACTGGAAAAGATACACCACTTCCTGCAGGACATACAACAGCTGATAAGAACTAATCTATATAACTTTCTGCCTTTTTTTTTTATTTCTTTAAAATTGAATAATTTTTCTAGCTATACATGACTGCCCATCCACACTATGCAGTATACAAATGTACATCTATGAAATGTGGAGACTCACAATGATTGATTGGGAGGGATTTCTCAATGTATATAGTGCCCATAAAAGGTGCCCAGGACAGAGCTACCCGACCATTGCTATAAGAGCAGAGTGGTGGTCGGTAACCTAGACAATGAGCAATCAACAATGGGTAGGAAAGAGCAGCATATCAAGAGAAGGAGACAGGTTTGTTAAATTAATGAAGTCTGACTTCATTAATCAAAACTGGAATCCCCTTTAAATTTAAAAAGGTCTATGAGGTACATAAGCCACATAAATATAAGATAAGACAGCAGAGTATCTGCAGCTGCAGAGTTTCCTCCTTCAGTCATTCTTGGATCACCGCTGCTCCTGGCAGGCACTGCGCCATTTAGTGGATTACTAACAGACCACTTGATCCAGATCTTGATCCAGATGGCAGGAACTAAATAGAAGCACTTGGGTGATCACTGAAATTCTTCACCGTATTCTCACTGTACAATGAGATACAATGTGATACTCCTCTTCCTGAAGCCTTTCTGGTCTCTGAACAGTGGAAGAGACAGATATCAGCAGCCATTGGGGATTGCTGAGAATGGGGGAAGGGGGACTGTGGAAATACTGTAAAATAATTTATAGCTTCCTAAATTAATATTGCCAAGAAAATACAAAAAGCGGTCTCCTAAAGCATGCATAGCTTTCACCGCTGTATTTTCAGTAATATGAGGTTTGAGCTCTAAAATGCATATACTCTTAAAGGGGTGTTCTGTTTAGAAACTACGGGGGAGATTTATCAAACATGGTGTAAAGTGAAACTGGCTCTGTTGCCCCTAGCAACCAATCAGATTCCACCTTTCATTTTCCAAAGAGTCTGTGAGGAATGAAAGGTGGAATCTGATTGGTTGCTAAGGGCCAGTTTCACTTTACACCATGTTTAATAAATCTCCTCCTATTTTACTATACTCTGTTAGGCGAGTTTAAATGAAAGGAGTATTCCTATCTTGTTATCCTGTAAGACAAGTCAAGCTTAATATTCTTGCTAATACAGTCATTTACTAAACTTGTCTCCTCCTTATGACATGCTCCTCATTCCCTAGTATAGTTCACAGCTCTTTGTCTAGGTTACCAACCACCACTATGCTCTAAAAGCAGAAGTCAGACAGATTATATATATTGTGTAGATGTAAATAGATATAAGATAAGGCCCTATTCCACGGAACGATTATCGTTCATAAACTCGCTCCAACGACCGCTCGTTAACGATAATCGCTTTGTGGAATTGGTGTAAACGAGCGAACGACAAAGGCGAAATCGTTATACTGTCGTTCAAAATTGTTTTTCAGCATGTCGAAAAAAAGTCGTTGGTCTTTGAAAGATAATTTGCTAATCGGTTCGTAAAATTAGAAATCTTTCAGTCGTTCGTAAAAAGGTTTAAATAAAGTAGGTGTGTCTTATGGTCATGATGACCCCGGCGAACGTTTTAAACGACCATGTAATGATCGCAAAATAATCGTTACACTACATATATCGTTCACGTTATGTGTTATCGTTCGCTAAAAAAAAATTGTTTAGTGATCGTTAACGAGCGGTCGTTGGAGCGAGTTTATGCACGATAATCATTACGTGGAATAGGGCCTATAGATAGATAGATAGATAGACAGACCAGCCAGACCACTGGTTTTAGAGTAGAGTGGTAGTCTGTAACCTAGACATGGAGCTGTGAACTATAGGAGAAAATGAGCAGCATATCGAGTCGATCCGAACCCGTTGATTAGTGGGGGCTGCTGAACTTGGATAAAGCTCTAAGGTTTTCTGGAAAACATGGATACAGCCAATGACTATATCCATGATTTCCACATAGCCTTAGGGCTTTATCCAACTTCAGCAGCCACCGCTAATCAAATGCCGAAAGTTCGGGTTCGGATCGGCTCGAGCATGCTCCAGGTTCGCTCATCTCTAGTTATAAAGTGTATTTCTTGGTCTGGATGGTTTTGAAAAGTAATGTTAAATACATGTCTAATCCCACTTTTGGAGGCAGGCTGTGGTCCAAATGGATGGGAGACCCTGAAGCCCCACAACATTCCCTAAAAGGGTGTCATGATTTTAGAGTACAGCAATGGCGGGAATCACATCTAAAGCACAGCCATGCAGCTATATATGCCTTCTCGCTTCCTCCCACTCTCAGTTGCCTTAGGACGTCTGACAAGTGCCCTAAATGCTGGAATACCCCTTTAACTTAAAAGAAAAAAATCTAGATAAACCAGTAAGCTAAAGCTCTTTACTGGCTGCATATTTGTCTTATATACTCTAGTTTCTGAAATTGAAAGTGCGTTGGGGGCGCTAAACTTCAGCGACAAGTACAGAAATTTTTTTTTATTTTTTTTTTTGTTCTTTCTCCATTTCTGCCATTATAAATGAATAGAAGTGACATTTCTTTATAAGGGGAAAATACTTGATGGATCACATAGAGCATTAGCCAGATTTCTGGTAGAAGTATTGTACTAAGGTTGTGCCAAGCGAGTTCTCCAAGCGTCTTCTGGTGCCGTGATAGACCAGATACTTGCTGTTTCTTATTCCTTTTTGAGTCAGTTCCTGCCATGCCGCAAACTGCCTGCATGTGTTTTCGTTTAGGTTATATTCATCTCGCATTACACCCGTATTTTGTCCAAAGACAATGGAGGCAGCCTAAAAGAATGTTTGTGCAGAAAATGAATTTCCTATGCACAATGCACTATGAATGCTAAAGCAGCACCATGATTCCCTCTGACTTTAAACACAGGAAATGACAGAATTGTGACTCATCCCAAAAAAAAAAATGGGACAGATCTGCCGAAAGTTGCTCACAATACATATTATGGTCATACAAAGTATAATAGCTAATGAAGCCACCAATTCTCATCACCGGAAATTCTAAGTAAAATTTGCCATACAAGGTAAAGAGGTTTGGGTAACGGGATTGGAAAAAAAAAAAACACCTCCTTACCTTTAAAGGGGAAGTCCGGCAAAATTTTTTATCAAAGTATTGTATTGCCCCCCAAAAGTTATACAAATCCCCAATATATACTTATTATGGGGAAATGCTTATAAAGTGCTTTTTTCCCTGGACTTACTACTGCATCAAGGCTTCACTTCCTGGATACGTCACGACCCGACTCCCAGAGCTGTGCGGGCTGTGGCTGTCGGTGAGGATGATGACAGGGGGGACACTGAGGGACACTGAGCATCCCTCTGTCATCATCCTCTCCACAGCCTGCACAGCTCTGGGAGTCGGGTCGTGACATCACCATGTTATCCAGGAAGTGACATCACCAGTTAATCCAAGTGAAGTGAAGTGAAGCCTTGATGCAGTAGTAAGTGCAGGAAAAAGAGCACTTTATAGTCATTTCCTGAAATAAGTGTACTCTGGTAATTTGTATAACTTTTGGGGGGTAATGCAATACTTTAATAAAAATTTCCGCCGGACTTCACGACACGATGAAATACACTGCATTGACTTTGGTTATGAATACCTATATTACCTAGTTTGTACAGTTCTCTCCATACTTACTGACTGTGAAGTGGCTCATATCTATTTTTGACAGCTACTGTTAAAGAAGTAGGTAAAGGACTCTTTATACCAGAACAAGACTGGCATAGGCTTACCATAAGTATTCACCCAAAAATCCCTCACACATTTAAGGTTTTAGATCCACTGTATTTTCCAGAAGAAGCTAAACCAAGAAACTTGGGCAAGCCAAAGACCAAAGGTACCAGGATGCAGACAACGATTAGAGAACGATTGACGGTGATTTTATGGTCAGCTCAGAAGATGCGATCAACAAAATACCAACCACATTTTTTTTAGTCCTTTGATCGTTTCCTGCATACATACGAAAAGCCTATTGTGTAAAATCTGAACGATAGAACGTTTTTTCGGTGTAAAAGGGCCCTTAGACATAGCCATCAGGTTGGGATCAGAGGTCACCAGCTGAGACATCACAACAGGGAGAAACTTAGACCCAGAACAGAATGAAGGGTCAAAGCAAAGAACCGGTAATATCAGTGCTAGAGAAGGAACAAGGCAATGTGGCAGTGATCATCAGGAAAAGGAAGTGATGTCATCAGTGAGCGCCAGTTGCCATAACATGATGGGAACAATAGAAAGATAGCCATACAGAACTGGCATAGGAGAGCAGTAGCTACATCTACATAGGGGAAGATTTATCAAACATGGTGTAAAGTGGAACTGGCTCAGTTGCCCCTAGCAACCAATCAGATTCCACCTTTTATTTTCCAAAGAGTCTGTGAGGAATGAAAAGTGGAATCTGATTGGTTGCTAGGGGCAACTGAGCCAGTTTTACTTTACACCATGTTTGATAAATCTTCCCCAATAGCTCTTCTGAAGCTGACTGTCCAAACAAGCGGCACACTGAAAGAAATTATCCATCAAAATATGGTTTTCTTATCCTTCTGCCGTGACAAGGCAACCAAAAACATTGAAACTAGAAATAGTATAGTAGTCTATATCTACTGCTCACATGTTTACACATATAATATTGGTACTGGTTAAACTGGTGAGAAACCATTAACAGCTAGTACAATGGGAAGCGAGCCGCCTTTAGCGCTCCATGACATAACAGATACTAGATGCCCTGCTCAAGACTTAGCATCAACTTTCTGTAAATCAGACACAATGCCAGCACAAAGTCATCCAGTGCAGGTTGCTGGAGGACAGAGGCGCGCTTCTTGAAGTTATTGATGAATTTAGCACATAACATTTCAAGTGCGATCTGAAAAGGAATACCGACAAAGCAGAGACTGATATGAGAAGTTTAGATACTGCTATCATCTCAGTCTCAGAACGTTCTATTTCGGAATGTTATCAGACGTGAAGAGCTTCTGTGGCCCATTTCTAATTTAGATGAGGGGCTGATGTAAGAGAACAGGACACTTCAACATCAATAGTAGCAAAGATAAAAACAAGAACACAAACTACTCACCAACTTTAGCAAATGCTTCCTTTAACTCTTCTAGTTCGTCTTTAGAGATCTGTGTTGTGTTTGCCATTGTTGGTGGCTGCTGTTACCTACGAGATAAAACAAAAGTCAGAATCTGCAATAAATTTATTAAAGGGATGAAGTAGACTAGAAAAAGTAGCTTTTATCCCTGAACAAGTGCCACTCTTAGCCATGGGCTGTGCATGTTATTGCCAATCAGCTCTACTAGGGAAAATAACCACAGGTTAGAAGAATCTACATTCTCAGGACAGGAAATACTGAGGAACAAGCTAGTTTTCTTACCTTCATCCTCAATGCAAACTTGTACTTCAATAATATGGTAATTATGCAGTTTGGTGCACTGGGGAGGGGGGGTACTACTGCCCCTGGTACACCGTACACCAATCTGCCCTTGATGAATACTGAGGTGGTTTTGTGTGTGGAAGAGATGAGCATTTACTGTGTACACACATTACTGATTAATAAGGCTTGTGCACAGAACTTGATTAACTTCGAATGGTGGCCTCTGTAACCAGACTGCCAGGCACGGAAAAACATCTACTTAAAGAAGCATTCCACCTTTTTTTTTGGCCCCTCAGCAGCAGGCTGGCGCATATACTTACTAATGATGATCTGTGTCCCGCGCCAACGTTCAAATCCAGTGCGCAGTGACGTCACATCTCTTGTGACCGCTCTTCTTTTTCCAGGGCTATTTAAGGCCATAAGTTAGGGTCTCCTAGGCACTCTTATAAAGATGCCTTGGACATCCTGACTTCTGGCCTCCTTTGCTTCGGGACAGTCAGCAAAGAGGAGAGTCGGCAGTCAGGATTTGAACTGCACCACAGGAGCGGAATGAAGCCGCGCCGCGGGACAAATAAATAAGGTGGAAAACTTCTTAAAGCGTCATTAGCAAAAACGTTTGAGCTATCACAGAGACACGTGATCCAACATCACAGTTAGAAGTCTTTGTATGTAGAGATGCACGCTGGATAGACTGACAATCCCAAATGACTGCAAATGGACATGTAGAGGCAAAGGAATCCAACAGCATCCAGTAAATTTGCAAAAATCTAAAGACTTTACTGTATGTCTTTGATACAGTAGCGATGTTTTACCCAATCTTGGTCTTTATTATACGCTGAAACAGATATGCAGTAAAATCTTTGTATTTTTGCAAATTTACTGGATGATGTTGGATTTCTTTGCCTCTACAAGACACAGATACATGTCAAAAGTTTTGATCGGTCGGGTACGAGTGTTCACACCACAACACGACAGGAGAACTAGGAGAAAGGCATCTGTGCTGATATACGTTCTTCACCCTGCTCTGTCTGTGTGAGCTGGATAGCTCAAGGAAATGATCATGTGGTCATCTGAGTCTCGTAAGCCAGACCCGGGAGAGAACACACTGAGCTCGGACTTCTCCTCCTTCGTTCTCCCAACCAATAGCTGTCTAAACGCTCACATCCAGAAAATTCTAAACTTTTGACATATTTTGACAGGTACGCTTCAATTTGCCCAAAAAACAAACACGTACTGCCAAGGTTCCCCCACAGGTAGAAGGTGATCACTAGGGTTCCCAGCAGGGGTACACTTTGTGATGCTTACTGTCAAGATTCTCTTTTAAAGTAGCTAAATTACAGAGATTTTGAGGTCACTATACTCAAAAATCACATAAGAAACTTACCTGTGTGCAATGTCTTCTTATACAATGTTCCCTTCAGAATAGCTTTACACCTAGAAAGCAAGCGACAATGTATGAAAAACTTCATCACAAACAGACACTTTACACAAATCTATAGAATATTACACAAAGCTTCACATTTACATACAGGATTATAAAGCACCAAACTTTACAGAGAATGGAAACCACTTTAAAGTCTTTTTGTCTGCCATTTTACCATCTAAAGGCCGCATTCACACGTTCTGTGTTCCGCATGGAACATGGACGTGGAATGCCTGTAACGGAGTCCCCCCTGTCCGAGCAGCATCTGTGATAAGATGCTAGAAGTGAAATGTATGAATATGCGACGCGCTGTAATGAAGCAGTCATGCCGTGCTGTCATTACAGCATGGTGCATATTCATACATTTCCCCCGCTTTGGGTGACTCCATTACAGGCATTCCTTGTCCGTGTTCTGTGCGTAACATACCTAAGGCTATGTTCGCACAACGTATATTTTGCCTAAATCACGGCCGTTGTTGCAATTTGCAACAACAGCCATTTTTACAAAACATTTGTTGTATTGGAGTGAATATAGTACATATGAACACAGTATACGCTACAGCCAGGATTCCATCATTAAATGGCGGCAGCACAGGACATATCAGGACACGCCCGCACGCTCCTTTGTGTGCAGGGGTGATTTGGGATGCGGGCGCACATGGGTTCGCCAGCATGCGAATTCACCAGAAATAAACATCATTCGGCCGGTACTGCCGGTCACAGAACAGCCAGTGTTTCACACTGTGTGAACATCGCCTAAGGTGTTATCCAGAGAAATATTTCAACATAAAAATACAAAATAAACACACACACATAAGATAGAAGTTGGCCCATTTTCATGTGAGCAAACATGTTGGAATTTTTCGGCTATAACTAGACATGTATGGAATCGGAAAATTACAGCAAATCAATAGCCACTATATAAAAGTGGAGGCAATGCACTTTAAGGGCCCAAAGCATACATTACCTGCTTGGCGACGCAGCTGTGTGAATCTCCCAACTCCTGTCACTCCTCATCAGCCAATCAGTGTACGGCAGCACTGAAGAGCGATGGGAGCCGGGAGCTTCACACAGCTACGACGCCGTGCAGGTAATGTATGCTCTGGGCCGAGGCTGCGGGCGGCCAGGGGTTAAAGGGGTCGGGTCGCATATCTGCAGCGGAATTAATTTTCCGCTGCGGGTATGTGATCCCATAGGCCTTTATAGATCTGCAGCGGATTTTGCTGCAAACTCGCAGCGTGAAATCCGCTGTGGATCCGGTACATGTGAAGGCACCCTAAAAAGGCACCCTTTTTTCAGTCTAATATGTCGATTGAAAGACAACGATCAGTGGACATCGTGCATCTTGGCTAAAAGTTGCCTTTTACTGCACAAAGCGATTATCGGCCAAATATGGATGATAAATCGCTTTGTGTAATAGGGCCTTAACCCAAATCTTATATGTATTGCCAGCTATAAACTTCTGTCACACCCATGTGTGCAGCCAAATAGTTTATAAGTAGTCATTCTCCCGAATCCACCGCAGGGCGATTTAAAGCATAAACAAGTAGGTAGAAGAAAATTTTTTTACAAAACTCTGCATAAGAAAACTACCCACCCACACAGATACTGACTACCCAGGGGAGGATAAGCATTGTCTACCTGCCAAACCATTCCC
This sequence comes from Dendropsophus ebraccatus, assembly GCF_027789765.1. NCBI lineage: Eukaryota > Metazoa > Chordata > Amphibia > Anura > Hylidae > Dendropsophus > Dendropsophus ebraccatus. The sequence goes on from NC_091463.1 coordinate 72,812,569, forward strand.
ATGTAAAGGTCTATTCCAGGCGGTGGACAATAATTACCAGTATCTTCCATTTCTGTCCCTTTTTAGCTCTCTCTCCACATAGTAACTATCAATTTAGTCCCTGATTATAGCCGTGACCAGTAAGAGTCCCAGATCTCTGAAAGATTAGGAGATTTCAGCTCATTTTAAGAATGCAACAATCTACCATGACAATCAGGATGTACCTACTTCTGGAAACATGTATCTTCAAGCTCAGGCTTACATAACACACATTCCAAACATCAAGAACTGTATGTGAAAGTCACACACACACCTACTACTATGAGGATACAAGGGTGTATGGGCCAAATTAAAGGACAAAAATATAGATATTAGAAGGTGCACAGGCCATATCTTTGGTCACTGTTACATTTACAAGCCGCTTAGTATTTCGCACATAATACAGTAAAAGATATCTGTTGTCCAGAATAAATTATAATATAAAAGTTTTAAAAATTCTTCTAAAAAAATCTTTACATGGTGTTTTTATGGTTGGTTTAGTTGTCATTTTTCTCTCAGTCACCTACATACAAGTATGGATAAAAACATTCCCATATTCTGTACTCCCCCCAAGTCAAGGGCATCACTCAGATAGTAACACCCCATACCCACAGGGCCTATTTGGATTAGCTCACATGACAGGCCACATTCACATTAGGGGTAAAAAAAACAAAAAAAAAAAAAAAACTTTTCCCAGCCTGGATAAAAACAATGTACCCTTAGGCACCGGAAGAGACAGCAGATAAAGGAGGAAAATTCAGTACACATCATCTACTTCCTGCACAGTAGTAGCATATCAATAAAATGGAGTATGGCTACTTTATAAGCATTCATGTCTTAGGGACCAGTCACATGACAATTTTGGGGTGCATATAACGGCAAGGTACCCTGAAAAAACAATGTGAACACAGTCCTAAACTCCAACTGTGCTACTGTGTAATTACACAGTATACATCTGTAGGGAATACTTATTCCACAATGCAAGAAAGTACACTGACACATAGAATCCCAAAGGATATTCTTGCAGTATATTCCCCATGTGAACAGTGTCTAATTTGAACACATTTAGAACTACATCAAGCAAGTTTCCCAGCAAATATGACAACTCTTGGCTAGAACTATACTGTAATTATAGAGTAATCATGGCACGCTCGATCCCAACTGGTGATCATTAAACCAAACGAAAGCCAAATAAAAAAAAAAGGTAAATTTTTAATTATAGAAAAATTTGTGCCACATCTTATCTATCCAGTTTTGTTCACACCATCACGGTTTCCTTTTTTTTTTTTTTTTTTTTTTACAGAATCAACATGACCTATCAGTTATGATCTGGTAGCTCCACAACCCATTTGTTTTGGAAATGTTTTTTCTCGCTGGATGGACTACACCATTCCGAACATCTCACTGGATGGACTACACCATTCCGAACATCTCACTGGATGGACTACACCATTCCGAACATCTCACTGGATGGACTACACCATTCCGAACATCTCACTGGATGGACTACACCATTCCGAACATCTCACTGGATGGACTACACCATTCCGAACATCTCACTGGATGGACTACACCACTACGAAGATGTCACTGGATGGACTACACCATTACAAAGATCACACCACAATGGAAAAGCACATCGCCAACCATACTGTACTCTTTCCCTTAAAATATACACATACTATGAGTTATTGGCAAATACATTACATGAGTAGGGCTGAAAAGTACCACTAATATACTGACATACACACCCAAATGCCCAGGTAACAAACAACATTCTACGTATAAGCAGTAAACAAGCTGTAGGTTACCCCCTGGTACCCAGTAAGTAGAAGGACAAAGAGGTCTGGGAACATATAGCATATGTAATATTGTGGTCTATAAGGGGTTGCAGATAGACCAACTAGGGGGGGGTCCTCTAATATACTGTAAAAGTTATAGTTAGTAAATCAATGTAAGACTCCATTCATTTAGCTCAAGACATTCTGAAGACAGAACAACAGAACATACAGCAATATAACAGAGCACTATACTTAACCAGCAAAGAAATTACAGGGAAGCATTGAGCATACAAGATAAAATCTACATGTATTTTCTTGATTCTGACAAGTTGTGCCCCTATATACCCCTTCTAAGCAATGACACAAGCATACCTGACTGTAGGACAGGAGTGGCTGCTTCTCCACCTTCACCAGTAAGGAATGAAGCAAATGACATATTTAGCAGAAATGCACATGGTTAGCCCAGGGTGTGTCCTACGTGAGATCACAGCACAGAACAAACTAGACTGGAAATGCAGAAAATTCAGCTGAAGCTAAAGGTCTGTAGGCGACAAGCTACAACATGGTGCACCGTGATGTGGGATGATCCAGATGAACCACCAATCCTATTACACAACACATGCATTCTGTATAGGTGTACTATTAGGGAATTCTGAGCTTATAGAGGCAGGTACAATGATAGTCACTCTCTCTATAGAAACCACAACAGATGGGGAAGGTGAATTGTCACTTTAAGCTAAAACACGTACAAAGGTGTGTCTGTTTATCCCTACAATAGTAGTAAGTGCCCGGAAGGATGTACTCGAGTCGCAGAAGGACAAGCTTTGTGCCTTATGATTTCTGCTCTGGGGAGCTTAGATATGTTTTATACTGACTCAGCCTTTCTTTTCATCTTAAGAAGTGTTCTTATTTATTTATATATATATATATATATATATATATATATATATATATATATATATATATATAGTATCAGGCGGTCTAAGGAAAGTATAAAAGTATACACTATAAATTCACAGTCCTTCTCCTGTAGAGTACTAGACACCAACCATATATTATCTGATTAGGTTAGAATACATATATACCAATGGATGAGAGGCCGCACATACTGTAGGAGCTTTGCTTGCCTATAAGCTGAAAGGAGGGGAAAACATGACGTCATCAAAGCCCAATATGTACAGATGGTGGTCCATGCAGGAAATCTATCATCAGAATACAGAAAACTGGTTCTCAGGATCCATAGACCACCAGAGTTTGTAAAAGACAATGTTAAGTGTATGGGTGATCTTCACGAGACCCCCACCCCATTGTTGGAATTAGTAAAAGGCGCAGTGTTCAGACCCATATTGATCAATCTACGTTTATGGCAATATTAACTTGTTCATTAAATTTTAACACCCATCAAGAATCTATTCCACCCTAAATTTCTATAGCATATTCACAGGATATCATATTAACATCCATTAGGTTGGGACCTTGGCACTTTGACAGTCAAAGACCCTGTTTTTAAGACTAAAGGCCCTATTACAGGGGCCCATGGTGAGGAGCAAGCGAGCACGGTTATAGCCTTCACACCCTGTGTATTATTTTTGCGGATCCATGACAAGCTTCAATCACCTATTTGCAAATCAAGTCCCATGAGGTGTCACAGCTAATCCTCAATCTGACTCACAAATGTGCCAGCCGAGCCACTACAGCACACCGGCAGCAGAATTTACATGGGGACAGCTGATTTTCCTCAGTCCTTAATACAAGACCTGCTAACAAGCAAAAAACACAGTGAAATCACATCCCCCGCAAGCAGCTAAGGGACTATCAGATATCTACAAATGTCCATCGCATCAAACGTTAAGTGCCAGGAATGTAGTCAGTGCGTTCGGCCGGCTAGGGTATAAGGGCTCTTTTTATTGCTTGTTCACTTATCCAGATTAGAAGATACAAATTAGTAAGGTTTGGCAAGTATTTAAAGGAATACTCCACTCTTACCTCATTCTTCTAAAACAAACCTACATCTAGAGAGCAGATCGGAAAAATGTGGCTCCATGGACTGCACTGTGTATATGTATCCAGGACATGGCAAAAGTACATGTGTATATGCCATCTATGGACACAGGTATCAAAGCTGTTTTATGGGACGCGGCTTGTGTATGACTGCTGGGACCCCCAGTAATCACTAAAATGGGGGTCACCAACTACCTTGACTAAATGGACTAAGGGTAGTTTCACACCTACCGGATCCGCAGCAGATTTGACTAAATGAATAAACACGGCATTAAATCCGCATTGTAAAATCCGCTGCGGATCCAGTGTGTGTGAAAGCACCCTAAGGGTGCCTTCACACGTACCGTATCGCTGCGTATTTAACGCTGCGTTTATATCGCTGTGTGTTTGGTGCGATTTTTACATGTGAGTTTTGATTTTCACATGATTTTCACTAGGCTATCTGTCCCCTCAAACCACTTGTACCTTCGGATAGCTGCTTTTAATCAAAGATCTGTCCTAGGGTCCATTCGGCAGGTGATGCAGTTATTGTCCTAAAAAACTACTTTTAAACTTGCAACCCTGTGTCAAATTGGTGTGGCCTAGAGTGTCCGTGCCCTAGGCCTGCGACTTCTCTCTATCCCTCCTCCCCGCCCTCTTCACCATTAGGAATGCTCCAGGCAGGATTTCTCCTAATCATCACTTGTCTGAACACTGCACATGTGTCTTAATGATCCAACACAGGTGCAGTGTTCAGACAAGTGATGATCAGGAGAAATCCTGCCTGGGGCTTTCCTAATGGTGAAGGTGGCGGGGAAGAGGGACGAAGAGGGACGGAGAGGCGCTTCAAGCCTAGGGCGCAGATACTCTAGGCCACAGCAATTTGATGTAGGGCTGCAAGTTTACAAGTTGTTTTTTAGGACAATAACTGCATCACCTGCCGAACGGACCCCAGGACAGATCTTGGAATAAAAGCAGCTATCCGACGGTACAAGTGGTTTGGGGGGGGGGAACAGATTGTGGGTACAGAGTCACTTTAAGTCCTATACAGACTGCATAGAGTGCCTGTCAGCTCATTAGGAAGTGAACACTGGACCCCCATTTTCTTGATTTCGGGGTTGCCCAGAAGTTAGACCACCAGCAATCATACAACTTTTAGCTATTCTGTGCCACAGACTCCCCCTCATTCATGCAATCTGTAAATGCCCCCGCCACACCTGGCTCTTTATACTCATGGAATATCTGAATACCAGGGCATTAGCATTCTAACCAACAGTGCCCAGAACCCTACCAATGCCATCTTCTTACCAAAGATGTAGAAACTCACAGAACCCAATCACCTCTACATAGTCTGATGCAGACTTGTAGACGTTGTAGAAACTTCAGAGGCTATATTATCATATGCGGTGATAAAGTTACACCGCTGAATGCAGCAGCTTCCAGGAACAGAGCTTTTTCAGTACGTGCGGTAGCTGCTGGACACATCTGTAGTTACCGATAATCTGCCCTAAACTGTATTATAGCGGAGAGGAAGGAGTCATTAAAAATAGATCAGGAAATACAAGGCGTTCACCATCTCTGCTGTATGCCAGACAGACCAGCCATTGTCCAGAAGAAGGAAAGCCACCGATTTCTGGAGCTTTATGTATTACTGATACAGCACACAACTCTATCATTTAGTCTACATAAAACAGATATTGGGGTTTCCTGGGATTTTAACATTTAAGTTTCCCTTTCACGTGGAAAAACTTCTGACATATAACAGGGACATATCAGAAGTTCTGATCGGTTAGGAGACTCCCACTCATCAGCAGAACAAGCAGGAAGAAGTGCATGGTAGAGATCTTCACTCTGTTCCACTACACAGCCTCATTACAGGCCTATGGGGCAGTCCAGTTAAACAGGACTGAGATTGATGCAATTCAGCGTAGAACTTGCTACTAGGCGCTTCTTCTATCTTGTTCTGCTTAAAGGTGGGGGGGACCAAGACCAATCAAAACTTTTGACATTTTAAAGTTTTTCTAAGTGACAGGGACGCTTTAGAGGGGTACTTTCAAATCAACTGGTGCCAGAAAGTGCCAGAGATTTTCAATTTACTTCTATTATTAACTCTCCATTCCAGTACTTATCAGCTGTTGTAAGTCCTGCAGGAAGTAGTATTCTTTGTAGTATCTGGAGAGCAGGAGAGGTTTTCTATGGGGATTTGATACTGTTCGACTGTTCCTGTCACGGACAGAGGTGGCAGCAGAGAGCACTGTGTCAGACTGAAAAAAAAAGGGGCCCAAATGGGCGTCACGTCACACAACCACATTGTTTACATATGGCTACAGGATTTAGTAAAGATGCTTAGATGCAAAAGTTTGTGGCATCCATTGTGACCCAGGATAGTGCCAGATTGCCATACATATGTGAACCCAGCCTAGTATCCACCTGTACTGCCATGATGGTGCCTCTGGTCCCATGTACAAGTAGCACTCTTACAACAATTGCCTCCATTGTTTCAAACCTTCTCCAAATTGTGTAAGACCCAACACACTGTTCATCCTGTGCTTTCTGATTTACGAATAGGACAACACTGACGATTCCTAAAGCTACACTGCTAGGAATGCAAACCCTCTAATCTTCTTAACCCTTTCATCATCTGCAGACTGCAAGTTAGATTTGGTGCCAACAGGATGACAGCAGCACAACAAAGAATCCTCATATAGCTGGGGTTTAATTAGAAGCCGGGGATGTGATATAAAAGGCCCCCTCGTCTTCCTGTCTAAATTACATAGAGTTATGTGAAGGGGAGAGGAGAAAAAAAAAAAGTCTTAAGTACAGCATGTAACTCAAGTATGCCACTTTATTAATGTACCATGGGCGACCCGTGTGTTACTATAAATCACATCCCCTCCACGTGTCTTCAGCTGGCAGGGCAGCACTCTCTACACCTTGTCTGCTTACTTCATTCTCCTTCAAAGAATATCCCTCCAGGCCTATCAATGTCCAGTTGTGCTTTGTAAAAAATGAATAAAATTTTTTTTAAAAAATTATATATATACCATATATATATATATATATACACAAATATAATATAATATATTATATATATATATAATATATATATATATATATATATATATATATATAAATAAATTAATATATATTTCCATTCTATTAGGGTGCATTAACACTATGGAATTCGCAGATAAAATCCCACAGATTCCGCTATGAATGGTCCTCCATGTAATACATGGAGGGCTTCAGTCTGCCAGAATGGAAGCCACTTTTAGAGGGTCTCTATCCATTATGTTTTAGAAATGAGGCATTTCTAAGTGAGACAACCCATTTTAGGGTCTAGTGCTTCCTTTACAGTGACTACCTCCCCTGGAAAGGCTGTCAGCACATATCTATGTATACCCATGTACTGTATAAACCTGTGTCACCCATTACCCATGCGAAGCAGAGAAATCAGTACGGATAAGAGGTGCTGTAGCCATAGGATTTCTGTTCCAAGGATTGATTTTATTAACCAGTCTCTGAGCATGATCAAATGTGTTTAAAGGCTAAAAAGCTCCCATCCCCTGTTTGCCACTTCTGTTCATAAAATTGAAATGAATATTTGCTGGCATATGAGACCCTGTAATTTACTCCTAAAAAGAGATCTATTAGTTCACTTAGAGATAAGGTTACATGCTGCCTATACAAGTCTATGGAGAGGCTAGGAGAAGTAAGATGGGAGGGGGAGCGAGATCAAAGAGAACAGGCAGAGAGAAACTGCAGAGTGACTACACTGTAAAATAACATATCAAACCCTAAGACCACAGTCACACATTTGTAGTTTCGCACGTAGCCGCGGACCTGCAACTACGGGCAGGACTACGGATGTGCACCTGCAACCAGTCCAGGGTAGCACAGATCCCTTCATTAACAATAGGGTCAAACGCGGACCCATAACATGTACAGGTGTGTGTATGGGGCCAAAGAAATGGGTCTGCAAACATGTACAGAATTAATGGATGTGTGAAAGGGGACTTAGTGTTTAATTACTTAGCTTAGACTACTCACTATTTCTCCATAATATCATCCATGCTACTTCTACTTCTTATGGCATAAAACAACCGAAGAGCAGGATTAGTGCGTGAGTAGTGTATGGGAGACATTATAGAGGCTAGACTCTAGTCCCACTAGTCAGGGACAACCGAAAAGCATGTGGAAGGCAAAACTGCTAAAAAGCGCTATGTACAAGTTATAGAAAGACCAGAAATGGCACTACTATGACACACCTTATCCTAAATGGTACGCTTTAAAAACTGCAGCCGTCACCTAAAGGTAAAAACTGTATATTATTATATTACTTTTATAATACAAAATGAGGAATGGAGATCTGTGAACCTGTCCGAAATGCGTTAGAACTTATGCAATACTTCAATTTAAAGGGGTAGTGCAGCGTTTGAATTTTATTCACTGAATAACACACATTACAAAGTTGTAAAAACTTTGTAATGTGTGTTAAAGTCAATGGCCCCCTTCCCGGTGTTCCCCCCCAACCCGGAAGTGTTGGTGCATTATACTTACGTGTTCGCTGTCGTTCCCGCCATCTTGTGTCGACGACGTCATCTTCGGGAGGCTGGCCGAACCACTCCAAACGTCCCTCATGCCGCCCCCCCCCCTTGCCGCTTCTTCAGCTGCTCAGCCGCGATTGGCTGAGCACAGTTATGCTCAGCCAATCGCGGCTGAGCAGCTGATGATGCAGCAGAGGGGGGGGGGCTGGCATGAGGGACGGCTGGAGTGGTTCGGCCAGCCTCCCGAAGATTACGTCGTCGACACAATATGGCGGAAATGACAGCGAACACGTAAGTATAATGCACCAACACTTCTGGGGTGGGGAGAACACAGAGAAGGGGGCCATTCACTTAAATAACACACATTACAAAGTTGTATGACTTTGTAATGTATGTTATTCAGTGAATAAAAGTTAAACGCCGCACTACCCCTTTAATCTCAATAAAGTTGAACTATGTTTTTGTAGTACACTTAAAAAAATAAAAAAACACAGCCACGCCGGGACCTTATGCATGCACTAACAATCCTGCATTACACAGTTCTATATTACATGCTCAGCAGTCACCGTCTCTGCTCTTTGGGTTGCTTTGCAGAGCGGGTGGGGCGATTCACCTGTATACCTTCTATAGCATGGGCCTCTCAGACAAGAGACGTCACAAAGAGCACACTGGACCAATGGAGGACTCTCCTCACTAAGGCATGTGCAAAACAAACACCAGCATGAAAAGCCATGATAACAATGACCCTCAACAGTGCATGAAAAAAAAAAAACCTTGGCAGGCGTCCCTGCTGCCCTCCAACGCGTGTTATGGTTGGGGAAAGCAGTTTATTCTAAAGAAGCAGCAGATGATTCTGTTCAAGCCCAAACTGTGCAGCTGTCATCGAGTCCTAATATCGCTGTAATAACACAAGTCTAGACGGAGATTACCGCTTCACAGCGGTGTTACCTTTCTAGAAATGTAAGGTTTCGCTAAATAAAAGGAGCCTGTCCCTAAGTCTTCTTGCGCACAGAAGAGCCATGTGCAGAAGGGTTGTACAACGGCACCGTGTTATCTACCATGTTATGGCACCATGTTATTTCAGTCAGATTCACACGGGATATAAATTGTTGCCTATTCCATCCCTTGCCAATGGCTGACATATACCAACATACGTGGGAGTGAGAATAATAAAATATTCAATTAGAGAATAAGTGGAGCCACAATATTGTGTAATAAACCTGTCTGACTGTAATCATGGCCACCACACCTATGTACAGGAAGACGGGTTAAAAAAAAAATACTTATAAAGAACATTTGCAGCAGGTTTAGGCTGTCCTATCTCAGAGTAGCACAAGCTAGTGGCAAAGAAGCTGAACAGAATGATGTATCACTTATATTGTTCTGTGCAGCTGATCCAGAGATATCGTCCTGAATAACATGGACAAAAAGTAGCCCTCTCCATTATGTGCATGAGCCCAGTAGTCCTCAATATTCATGAGAAGCAGAAAACTCCACCCACCAGCTGCTGATTGGCAGTTATCTATCCATGCTGTGTACAGGCAGTCAACTGTGAATCAGCAGCTGGAGGGCAGGGGGAGGGGTGGGGCAAGACTCCTATTCTCCTGCATATTAGGAGAACGTCTGAACAAAATTATACAAGTAATACACCGATCTGTTCAGCATTTCTGTCACTGGTTTATGCTGCCCTCATTTAACGCGACATAAACCTAGTGACAGATTCCCTCTAAGTTGCAGTGTGGAATAAACAATAGGTAAATGGAATCTGTGTTGATAAGTCTCTGTTCACACGTCATTTAAATCCGCTGTGTATTTCTATGGCAGAAAACTAAGGCCGATGCTTGTATTTCTGCAGAACCTGTTGTCTATGCATGGGACAGGGACTGTCATGGGAACTGGCGTGGAGTTCAGCAAAGAATTCATGCCAAAAAGTCAGACGTGTAAATGATGGCCAGGACCTGGTCAAGGCATGGCGGATTTGTTGCAATTTACAATACATTTAGATAAGGTTTTTCAAACTTTCATCCACATGCAGTGAATTCCACATGGAAATCAAAACATGTCGTGGATTTCCACCATGGATTTTAAGCTTTACAATGCGTAGGGTAAAATTAACAATAACACATAGGCAATTTCAGTTTTGGCTGCATCTTGGCAACTTTGCAACAGCGAGGTGTAAACCTAGCTTTAGGCTGTGTTCCCACATTTGCAGTTTTGTTGTGTTTCTTAGCTTATTAGCGCCTAATTACTTACTTGGGCTTTGCCATGTGATCAGCATTATCAGTCTTCATTACAGGCGTTTTTCTTGTTATAAACGGATGTGACTCTTGGTAATGCTGATCACATGGCAAAACCCTCATAGACAATGCAGCGCCCATATAATCAGTTAGGGCATCATTATGTAAACAAAGCAGCATAAAACAACGGCATATGTGTGAACACAGCCTCACATGGACTGATGAATTAGTAATATCCTCAGGGCTAACCAACTGAAGAGGCAGATGCTGCACCTCCTTCTGCAATAGACACAGCCATTATCCACACAACGCCTTTATCGTTTCCAGAAGAAATCAATCATTGTAATCTGGTCATAAAAATAAGGAAGTCTGCTGGCTCACGTGTGACTGTTCATTTAGCCAACGACCATAGAAGATCTGACTGCACAGACTGGTGCACATGGCCAACACCTTGAAGAGCAGAGCAGCATAAGTATTCCGCAGTGCACCCTATCCTTCTCTGAGCTGGTGGCAGCACAGATGTGGGGATAGGGGGACTTGAAGCTCCTCCTGATTTTAAAGGAGATGCCCGGAAAATTATTAAAGTATTATATTGCCCCCCAAAAGTTATACAAATCCCCAATATACACTTATTACAGGAAATGCTTATAAAGTGCTTTTTTTCCTGCACTTACTACTGCATCAAGGCTTCACTTCCTCGATAACATGGTGATGTCACTTCCTTAATAACATGGTGATGTCACATCCTGACTCCCAGAGCTGTGCGGGCTGTGGCTGCTGGAGGGGATGATGGCAGAGGGACACTGAGGGACACAGGGCACTGGAGGGACACTGAGCATCCCTCTGCCCTCATCCTCTCCAGCCACAGCCCGCACAGCTCTGGGAGTAAGGTCGTGACATCACCATGTTATCCAGAAAGTGACATCACCATGTTATCCAGAAAGTGACATCACCATGTTATCCAGAAAGTGACATCACCATGTTATCCAGAAAGTGACATCACCATGTTATCCAGAAAGTGACATCACCATGTTATCCAGGAAGTGAAGCCTTGATGCAGTAGTAAGTGCAGGGAAAAAAACACTTTATTGGTGCGTTCACACCTACAGGATCTGCAGCTGATTTTCTGCAGCAGATTTCATTTAAATAACTGAACACAGCATCAAATCTGCTGCAGATCTGCTGCAGATCCTGTAGGTGTGAACGCACCCTATAAGCATTTTCTGTAATAAGTGTATATTGGTGATTTGTATAACTTTTGGGGGGCAATACAATACTTAAATAAAAATTTTCACTGGACTTCTCCAGTGCTTCAGTGCAGGACCACATAGACAGAAAGGATATTTCACTTTCTTTTCATGTTGCTCCATCTCACATGTAAAAACAACACAGGTTTTGCCCTGTGAACATTACTACTATTCTACTAGCTTTGTGTGAATGGCCATAAACCTCAGATATGTCATCTGGCCTCAGAGTGCACATTTATAATTCCAATACAGAGACAGGAAGCAGCTGATAAAAGACATTGACCATGGGTTCCAAAAAGCTCAATCCTTTTCTTGATTTTCATTTGATCCTATTAAAATTGTCAGGATCATCTGATCTAGCATTTATGGGCAGTTAAGGCCCTATTACACGAAACTATTATCGGCCGTATGTGGCCGATATCGGCTGTTATGGGCGATAATTGTTTGGTGTAATAGAAGGCAACGATCAGCCAACATTAACGATGTCGGCTGATTGTTGTCTGTCGTCGCCTTTCAACATTTTGAAAGAAAAACAACTAAGATAGCGACGATCTGCCGCTTCATGCTGCCATATCTTCTATGGGCTGCCGGGATGATCTAGCAATCACCTGGGCAGACCCCCGCAGCTTCCACTGACCCCACTCCGGCTCTTACCGATTCCCGCTCGCTGCCGGCGCTGTTAGACGGGTTGGCAGCGAGCGGGAAATGAGGAGCAAATGAGCACAGACACTGCTTGTTTGCTCCTCTACATCGGGGCTATGGTCATTATGGCCCCACTATATAACAGCATTAGCACTTCACCAGTAAAAGATCTGGTAATCTGGCTTGGCTTCCACAAACAGTTGCCCTAAAGTGCCACAGGTCCCCAAACAATCTACAGCCAGACTAAACAACAAGTCTTCCAACATGACCATAGGTCAATGCTAAGTTTACCAACAGACTAAAACGGAAGGGCCAAGAATAGGCCGTATGATTTCTAAGATTTCTAAGTACTTCTCTTTTGTACAGTGTAAAATTTATCTATTTTAAGGCACTGTACGCAGGGAGTGGCATGTATAATCCCACACTAGGGTGAGCCCTTACGGAAGTATCTTTTTTTGGAAACTATGGCTATAATAGTGAAGTAACATACCCAAGTGTCACAGCCCACTGTACTGCTAAAGATCTGTACTTTGCTCCCCTTTGGTATTATGTAGATGTGATTTTCTTATTTAAAAAGTCTTGTTACTTAAATATGCAAAAACAAAACACTAAAAAACATCTGAAATCTACTGATCCATGAGCATATTACTGCTGAGACCCCCTTGTGATCAGTAAAATGAGGGGGGCAGATAAGACTCGAGTGCTCTGCTGATCCTCGAAGTGAAAAGTAGTGTAAAGACTCGTAGAAAGCATATGAGCAGATACACCACTCTGTCCGCATCTGAAAAGAGCCAAGAAGAGAAGATCAAAGTCGAAGGTGTGTGTAGCACCAACCATTCAGTTGCTGCCCCTTCATTTTAGTTAACAGTACGGTACAGTACAGTACACTGTTAAGTCTTCCGGTTATTATTTCTACAAACTTTTGATAAACTGTCCAGGCACGTAAAAAGTTTAGATCGTACTTATTCACATAATCCGTACTTAATCTGCCCAATCTGACTGATGCACTCCACAGAATATAAAGGATCGCATCAGTTATATCAGGCGGCTGGGCAGAGAGTGACGTTCTCTACTGCGCATTTCATCTAGTTATAATTCACAATCAAGAACAAGACCCTATTATTTTAGTAAACGAGTGCCGATCGGCTAGATCGGTGCTTGTTTACTGGACCTATTAGACGGCCCTGATAATCAGGCAGTAAGAGCTGCATGGACATCGTTAGCAAACTCCTGACCCCTTACCTTTCCCTGCTCCCTGTCTTTTCTCCTGTGCTCTGCAGCTTCCCGGTCCCGGCAGCAACATTGTCTGAGTGGCCTCTCAGGTGCCAGGACCAGGAAGCTGCAGAGCACAGGGGAGAAGACCGGGAGCGGTAGAGGTTAAGGTATGAGGTGTTTGGGCAATCCCTAGCCGTTGGCCGTGCATTGCTATTACACGTAGCGATGCACAGTCTGTTCCCAACGATTTAAGGTCCAAACCTAAACCAACAATCATCCGATGATCGTTATCTCTATTACACAGAGAGATAATCCGATTTGGACGATTATCACTCCTGTAATAGAGCCCTAAGAGTACAGGATGTGAAACTGAGATTACAAGTTAGGAAAGGAATTTTGTTTTGATCCAATACCTTGGCTGAATGCCTACATCTTTAGACCTACAGAGATCTATTGGTAATTCCAAGGCATTAGTATAATAACGCACTAAAAACTGCAAGGAGATTGGGGTTTCTGGACGAGCAGCCATGTTGGTTATTCCTATACTTTATTTGAATTGTATAAAATGTAACATCTAAATAAAGAAAACATGAACATATCCCACAAGGACATGCAGCCAATATTACAGCATATAGCAACAGAGAAGCAGAGATCGAGCAGATAAATTATGAATATTTAGTCTAGTGCTGGGGTATCCATCTGGTGACCCTCCAGCTGTTATAAAACTATAATTGCCATAATGCCTAGGCAGCCAAAGCTTTATGTATACATTACATAAATGCTGTATGTGATCCTGCGGGACTGCTTGCCTGTGGTTATAGGCTATGTACTCTGCCAGAATAGTGTCGTTGAGAAGAGAATAAGAAGAAAATTCGTACTCACATACTTGACCGCCTAGAGCCCTACAGGGTTTCCGGTCCCAGTACAAGGCCCCAAGTCCCTGCGCTGGGTAAAGCAGTCTTACCGAATCCTTTTTAGGAGAGCAGTGCATTACGCAGTAGGATACGTAGGCTAGCTGCAGCTTTGTTCTACTGGGGTTAGTGCGCTGTACGGTGTTGAGAGTATCCCTGGCGTGGACAAGGTGATACTCAGAGGACGTCCTTTCCTCCCGAGAGGTCTAGCACTGCATGCTAGCAGACAAGAAACTAACCTCCCTTTAAAGGGTTTGCTTAGCTAGCCTGTTAAAGGTGGGGCAATGTAGTGCAAAAAAAAAAAAAAAAAATTAAGTGCGAGGATAGGATAGAAAAAAAAAAAGGAAAACAGACCTACCCCTGTAAAAGGAGGGTAAAAACATGTGACATAAAAGAGTTTAACCCAGTGTATCCTTCAGCTGTGTATAGAACAAGGCATACAAAAACACAGTAGTGACATCTAGTGGGGAAAACAGAACACCTCCAACCATATCCTACTGTGAGAACCTGATACACGTTACTTACCAAGGTGCAATAAAAAGTTAGTGGCACACCTGTACTAGGACCCTACCTATGTCCTGCAAGCAGTGGTGTATTCTTTGTATTCAGTCTGATATGATGCTTCCTACTGCCCTCTCTGCCCATGGAAGGAACTGTCCAGAGCAGGAGATGTTTTCTATGGGGATTTGATACTGCTCCAGACAGTTCCTGTCACAGACAGAGGTGGCAGCAGAGAGCACTGTGTCCAGGGTTTAAACCCCTAGACAACTAAGGACGTACCGATACGCCCTGAAGTCTGTGCCCGAACAAATCTGGGCGTACCGGTCTGTCCTTTAATAAGAAGCGCGCTCCAGAGCAGAGCGCGCTTCATAGAAGGTGGGGGCCAGCTGCAGTGAGCAGCCCGGCCCTCACTGTTAATGATAGGCTGCAGCGATCGCGCTGCAGAGTGTCATTAACCCCTTAAACACTGCAATCGTTTAAGTGTAAGTGACAGGGGCAGTCCCCCGTCACTTACTGATCGGGACCCCTGCAGTGTGACTGCGGTGGTCCCGATCGTTTTAATGCACCGACAGAGGTCTCTCACCTGTCTCCGTGCGGTCCGATCGGGGCTCCATTGATTAAAGGGGTCGTCCAACGAAAAATGTCTAGAGCAGCAGCAAATCCCCATAGAAAACCTCTCCTGCTTAGGACAGTTCCTGACTCGGCCAGAGATGTCAGCAGAGAGCACGGTTTCTGAATGTAAATAAACAACACTACCTGCAGTACATACAACAGTTTATAAGTATGGGAAGATTTTTAAATAGAAGTAAATTACAAATCTATATAAGCTTCTGACACTAGTATATTTGAAAGAAAAAAAATTTCACTGGACAACCCCTTTAAGTCTGCCATAGGCAGGCTCAATCAGCAGAGCACCTATAACACTGATCAATGCTATGCCTATTGCATAGCAATGATCAGTAAGTTTAATCAAAGTATTGAATATAAAAGTCCTCCAAGGGGACTTAAAATGTGTAAAAAAAAAAAAAAGCAAAAATGTCTTTATAATTGCCCCAAAGCCCCTCCCCCATAAAAGTTTAAATCACCCCCCTTTCCCATTATATAAATATAACATATAAAAATAAACATATAATATACCATAGCGTGCGTCATGGTCCGATCTATAAAAATATAACAATCGTCATCACTAACGGCAAACAGCGAAAAGAGGGGAAAAGGTGCCAGGATTACCAATTTTTTGTTACATTATATATAAATAAATAAAAAGTAATAAAAAGTGATCAAAATGTCCGATCTTCACAAATATGGTATTAATAAAAACTAGAGATCATGGCGGAAAAAAAATGACACCCCATACAACCTCGTAGGTGAAAAAATAAAACCGTTATAAGCATCACAATAGGCCCATTTTATTAAGAATTGCAAAAAGAAAAAGGATTTAATAAAAAATATATATATAACATAAGAGAATATGTGTAACCTGCATATGGTTGTGTTCGGACTGACCTAGAGAATAATAGTATCATGTCGCTGTTACCATATAGTGCATTACGTAGACACAGGAACCCCCCCAAATGTTACCTTATTGCATTCTTTTTTTACGATTTCATAAATTTATATCTTCATAAATAATATTTTTGGGGTTCCATCATACATGTTATGGTAAAATGAAAGACGCCATTACACAGTACAACTATTCCTGTAAAAACCAAGCCCTTACATGGCTTGTAGATAGAAAACTGAAATTGCTAGAGCTCTTAGAAGCGGAGGAGTAAAAAACGAAAACACAAAAATAAAAATTTGCGTGGTCCATTGGGTCATTTTGGGCCTGGTCCTCAAAGGGTTAAAACTGGACCGACAGTGATCAGCCAAATGACCTTGGTTCAAGAAAGGACTGTCGTCATGATGAGCTAACTCCATCCACACCCTGCATGTAGGGTGGATGAAAAAATCCTGTGTGGTGCATGAAATGCAAAAATATGAATAACCATAGCTAACAATACTCCAATAGTGTAAATAAGTTAATGATTAGCTGTCCGCCACCTCCATTCTACACTAATCCATCAATGCACTGTCTAATAAAGCCTTCCCCGGAGATCTGATGACACATTCATGCAGAGAAGTCAGCTAACATGACGACAGGTGTGCGGGTCTGCTCGGTGGAGACACTGACAACAGTCGCTGGGCAAACAATGAGCCAGGTACTTAACAAATGCAAAACCGCCTATAAACCTACACAGATTCCCTGTTGCCATCACAAACAGGTTAAACACAATGACACTGTGGCTGGGAAGAAGTCAGTTCTCAAAGATGAACCATTATCATATACAATATACAGGGTGGGCCAAAAGTAGGTGGATGGTATGTGTAATAGAGTTATGAATCATTGGGGGGAGATTTATCAAACATGGTGTAAAGTGAAACTGGCTCAGTTGCCCCTAGCAACCAATCAGATTCCACCTTTCATTTTCCAAAGAGTCTGCGAGGAATGAAAGGTGGAATCTGATTGGTTGCTAGGGGCAACTGAGCAAGTTTCAGTTTACACCATGTTTGATAAATCTTCCCCGAAATTCATAACCCTATTACACATACTGTGCACCTACTTTTGGACCACCCTGTGCATGTGTGTGTGACCTATTCTGAGAATCCACATTAGTTCATTAAATTAGAGCAGAAGTTAATGCTCAAGAGCTGATCTTCGTTTAAAATTTAAAACCCCAATCAGTCGTTATAGCGGAGCCTGGAGAAAGCAGTCCTTTGTGACCTGATCTCTTATACTATATACAAGTACAGTCTCTGCATATATTGCACAGGCGGAGAAATGACTGTAGGTGTCAGAAGATGATGTGTGTGGCTGAATATGAAGAACGTGCACAGACATCAATAAGAATGAATAAATATACAAGGTTCCTGCAGGAAAATCTGCATGCATTGGCTATACGACTCCTAGCTTTCTCTGACATAACCATGCAAATTCCTCCTCAGTTTTATTCAATGGAGGATACACCCTATACTGTACCGATAACCAATCATCACTATAATGCTAGCAGTGACATGACTGCATCACTTAGTAAAGTTATATGTAGCAGTAAAGTAATGTTTGCATAGAATAACCTTCCCACTATCCAGTTGCACTGGCTGAAATGACTGCACGATTCTGACAGCAAACCTGCAGTGCTCATCACCTCTGAGCACCAATGTCATGTAGCCTCGGATTTAGATAGTAGCATTGGAGTTTTCCCATATATTTAGGTAACAAATTCCGAAGCAGCACAAAATCAATAAAACAAGGTATTGGCATTGTTCTCGCTATTCAATAAACTCCAAGTACGGACTCATATAAGGGATGTTACTTCAAGTTGGTACATGACGTGAGGTATTTTTGACTACTCAACCAAAAACATTTTCTCCTCCAATGTTTTTACAGGTAAAAAACACATTTGTTTTATGTGCATGGCTGTTAACTACCCAATGGTATTTTTTGGGCAGGTTTTTATACATTCCCATAACTTTTTTCTTTTTTTGAGTGCTTTTTTGCTGTGAAGTTTGGTGGTAAATCCACATTTTTGAAATAACAGCATTAAACCAGTGCTGTGTCAGGATCGGTGTGTGTCCCAGGGGTTAGACCCCCACGGATCTTAAAGTGATGGCACAGCCTAGTGATTTAAGATCAGAAAAGCCATTTAAAACCTGCGGCGATCATCAGGTCATCGGCTGAACTAACCCCACAGGGAAACTGAATAAATGTACGATTTTAATTCATCTTAGAAGCCAAGCAGCAATTAACTGAAAGAAAGGCGACGGAACCGGCAGCGACTGCACAGCGGGGGCTTAGGCTGTACCGAGTCCAACCACTTAGTCTTTCTACTAATCTATAGATAAAACTCTTAGAAATTAATGGAGAGGCGAGCTGACTATTTATGTGCCGTATAAAGGTGACTAGATCACATATTTAGCCTGATTTGTAATAAAATTATAAGTATTTAGAAAAAGAAAAAATTGTATAAAAAAAGTAAGCATAGGCTAATAGTTAACCATGACTCATTACCACAATAGATGAGCCACCATTATATACATTATTCCCTTCTAGGCCTTATGCCCACTGCTGTATTCAAGACCAATACAATATGGATCTCATATATGGTGTCTATAAAGATTTCCTATGGCCATATTATACCTCCAACGCATCGTATTATAAAAGACGGACCCAGAAATCTACAATGAGATATTTCTCAAGGACATCTTACAAGCCACGTGGATATGGAAAAATATTCATCAACTTCCATGCGTCCTTCAGCGAAAGGCCGGTCAGGTAATAGAGGAAGGCTATAAGTAAAAAAAAAATACATGGAAAGATAAAATAAAGATTACAGGACTTTAGGGAGAGAATTTCATTGCTGGTTACAAAAAAAAAATTATGTAAGGATACAAGCCAAGTTGGATACATGTATTTTATAAGGGCATATGTAATTTGAGGCAGATGTCTGTAGATTTGGCATACTTTTCCCAAGTAACACCGATCTTCCCAGTCGACAGCCAAGCAGATAAAAAAAAAAAAATCAATCCATGGGTTCACAATTAGTATTTTTAACCAAAATGAAAAGTGAGTCCATAAGGGTATGTTCACACTAAGTAAAATCGTCGGAATTCTGTGGCGGAGCTCTCTGCCGCAAAATCCCGCCAGCCTCAGTGTCCCACAATGTCTCTATAGTAGAGCTTGTGCGCCTACGCTCCTGTTGCTCTCTGCGCAAAGAACTGACAAGTCAATTCTTTGAGTGGAGAGCATCAGAAGCGGAGGCACACAAGCTCTACCATAGAGACACTGTGGGACACTGAGGCTGGCGGGATTTTGCGGCGTGCAATTCTTTTCAATATAGTTTGTCTAAATTGGGCAAAATTACTGACCAAAATACTATGTATTATCCTGAGAATCTGTCACCAGGATTACTGCCAGATGGAGAATGGAAGCATGGCACATGGTCTTATCACCACAATCCCTCTGTGATGCCCTGATCATAACTCAACAGGCTTCCTCTTATTAACCAGCGCAGAAGCATAACGCTATCATCTGTCTTCATGGTTTGCATACAACTTGTAAAATGTTTAATCATTCACTAAGTTATAAAGCTAGGACATGACGGATTATGCGACTTTATTCTCCACAATTCTTTACCCACAGGCTATGATTCCAATCCACAAGGGACATCAGGGTCTCTGGTTAGCGGGGCAGGAATTACAAAAATGCAGCCACATTAGTAATCAAACACTATTCTGTAACCTGATCGTGTGGAGGCAGTAAAGGTAGCATAGTTATATGGAGGAGAAAGCCAGAGGCACAAGCAAAAAAGAGAGAGGATCTCTGGGAACTTCTAACCTAAAAAAAAATGCTCAGGCACCTCTAGATCACTAATGTTCTTTACTACACATGTTACAGGGCTGGATGATCACAGCTATTGTGGAGCAGGTACACAGCCTACAGCTTTAACTACAGAGTCCGTTTTGTGCAGAGATGAGTGAAAGAGAGAAAAGCGCTCCGCGAGCACTTCTCTCCTCTTGTTCTGGCGAGATGAGAGAAGATCCTGACCAATTAAATGGTGTCAAGAGTTGTTTATAAATGACACTTTAAATAAGACGGGCCCCAAAAAAACATTTCCTTGGGCCAGGAGGCATCTGCAAGGTATAGGGAATGATGGCCTCCCTTCACCAAAGCTTAGGAAGAACGCAACTTACTCCTAGCTTTCACCGGAGCCGAAACCGGCTGAGAAGCGCAAAACAAGTGACTCTCATCCAGCACCAAGAGAAATCTATAACTCCGATATATCTGCCCTTATGTGACTCATACTGTTGCCCCTGATTGGATGCATCTTTCCCATGAGTACGTCGACAAACAATTGTTGTTGCCAAACAAGCAAAGCAGTCAGGGAGGACTATGACAACAGCAATGGAAGCGACTGGAAATTAAAGGGGTTGTCCAGCGAGTAGAAAATGTCTCATGCCTTCTGCTTCCCACATCTCAAAAGTATGATTTCTAAAATGAGAGAGGGGGGGGGTGGAGTGAAACGCACACAATGTCGGATAGCTGCGTGACGTCGCCACCCTATAACACAAAGCAATTATCGGCTGTATCTGTCCGATACCCACCATTACATGTGATAATCGTTTTGCGTAATAGAAGACAACGTTCAACCGACATGCATGATGTCGGCTGATTGATGTCTTTCAACAGGCTGAAACGGCAACGATCTGCTGCCATCGCTCCAGCTCATACCTGCTCTGCTGGTCCGAAGATATAGCACTAGGGAGCAAACAAGAGAAATTCTGGTGACTTGATGAATATACCCACTTTTTATCACATATCCTAGCAATGGGCAAAGCCTTTAAAAAGAGTATTCCTAACATTAACAGGGGTATTCCTAACAGCACTCCTTGCAAACAGCAACAATTTTCCTCTGGCAGGGGTCCCAGTGGTCGAACCCAAATCCCTACCCCGCCCACCCCAATAATCAGCTAGCCATGCCCTAACCTGTGTATAGAGTATATACTTTTACGTTGGGAATTAGAGATGAGCCATAGGCTGTATCCTTGTGTTCCCGGACTCCCCAGGGCTGTATCCTACTTCTTCAGCCATTTGTAATCAAATGCTGAATGTTCTGGATTGGACAAACCCAAGCGTGCTCGAGGTTTGCTCATCTGTATCGGGCATCCATTTTCATGTTGGGCTGTGGTGACACAACCTCTGCATTATTTTACTTCTGTTCATGTATTCCTTGGATGTTTGCTCGTACGTTCCATCAGATTTTATGGGTAGAACAGCACGCAGTGCCCTCCTTCCCATCAAAATGACAGACATCACAACTAATGCAGCAATAAAAAGACTACTGAGTCACACCACCGTGCGATGGTTTGTTCGTGACTGTGCCCACATCCTGGACATTTACCTGCGCTGACCCTCCTCTGGGGCTTCTCGTGGTTCCTGTGACCCTTCTGGGACACTCTCCTGCAACTAATGCACATGACACCAAAGGACTCCATAAGTAAAGGGGGCAGTCTGGCACCACTATTATCTGGCTTGAATTAAAGAGTCACTGTCGTATTTTTTTTTTTTTTTTTTGCAGAAATCAATAGTCCAGGCGATTTTAAGAAACTTTGTAATTGGGTTTATTAGCCAAATCTGCCATTATCTGCATGTAAAAAGCCTTTTCCCAGGTCCCCCCCTCCTTCCTCTTTTTCATCCACTCTGAAAAATCTGAAAATTGTGACTTGTTGCAGGAGACGTCCCCTGTCTGGTCTAGGGAGAGGGGAGGGGGGAGGAGGAAGGAGGGAGTTAGCCGGCAGCAGAAAGCAGATAACAGAGGATTACAGGCACGGAGCTGGGTGACAGCTGTAATCCGAGCTCAGACAGGTCACTGGTGACTGTCACAGGAGATATCCCGTGAGGGATTTGTAGATTAACTCTTTGTTGTCCTGTTTTGGTCTTTTCTTTAGCTCTCTCCATAGGAGAACAATGAAGACAGGGGGGAGAGCTTCAAACTGCTTTTTCATGATAAAAATGCATTTTTCGGATAATAAACCCAATTACAAAGTTACTTAAAATCGCCTGGACTATTGATTTCTGCAAAAAAGAAATTCACGACAGTGACACCTTAAGTTTTTCGGGTCCTGTGACAAAAAACAAAACAAAAAACAGAATAGACAATGCAAAAAGAGTCACGGCAGCAGCCATTACAGAACACCTCAGGTGCAGTCAAATTTGTCAAACAATGCTAATGATGATGAGTACTACAGGCATCCAGGTATGTGGTCAACCTATCAAAATTCCAAGTTGCACTATGGTCTGACCACGATGATTCTTGCACTGTATTTTTATGCAGGTTGGAAACCTCCAGCTAAGCACTTCCAGACTGTAGCTGTCGCTCCCACCTTAGCCTTCTACATACGCCATGTACCAGACAGTCTTCTTTTCTGCCTTCCTTCAGCAGCAAACAGGAAGCCCGGCACACATTCCAGGGGGATTATGTAACGCCCCTTACAGTACTGCATTAGCAGACAAGGATTATTGTCCACTGTTATAAGTGGTGGTAGCAGAGCTTAAAGATCAAACCAAATACAATACATATATCCTAATAGCTTTAAAACGAACATTAATAGACACTGGCATCAGATCAGCACTGCCAGGGTCCTATAGGGGTTCTACTGGTAAAGATGTAGTAGCAATGCTTCTATAGGAGAATCAGTCTATATAGCTCATTTATGATTCTGGGTGTCGCCATTTACAGTACAGCCCCACAAACTTCTATTGACCATTATATTTATTAAACAGTCTGACCCAAAATTCTGCTACCTGCACAGCAAGAATTTTACCTTGTTCTGGAATACAAGAAATCCTATTCCAGCCATTGTAACCTTACAATCCAGGACACAGTCACAACACATTTACAGTCCCCATCA
Organism: Dendropsophus ebraccatus; assembly: GCF_027789765.1. NCBI lineage: Eukaryota > Metazoa > Chordata > Amphibia > Anura > Hylidae > Dendropsophus > Dendropsophus ebraccatus. The sequence goes on from NC_091463.1 coordinate 72,836,096, forward strand.
TGGGTGCACATTGGATTCCCATTGAAAAGGCATCACAACGTAAAACACAGCATAGCCAAAGGCTTCAATGGAATAAAAATATTCCTCAAATAAAACAGTTACTGGAATAAAGCAGATCTAACAGTCACAAGACCAGGTTTCCGTTATTACTACAGGACATAACTGAATAACTTTGCTATAGTAAATCAAATAGGCACATGGTAATGTGAATAGAGTCCTGATATACCTGGAAAGTTGGCACATATTCCACCATGACATCACATAACTTATGGAAAGCTCCCAAAAGCAAAGAAGAATAGCATCAGAGCTATTGGTGAAACCAATGTTCCTGACCAAGGCCCACACACGCAATGGTTACTAGTCATTACTGCTTGGCTACTTATTCCTAGATTAATATTGTTCTATATTTTTTAAACACCTATTACACGGCCAGATCTTTACAGCAAGAGAGCGCTGACCTGTCAGATCAGTGCTCACTTGTTCCTCGTTCCCCCACCCGACTGCGAGTAGGTAAGATCAGAGGGGCCACAGGGATAGTTAGATCGTCCAGGCAGCCCATAGAAGATAGCGGCAATTACCCATCACACGGAGCACGGCAGCAGATAGTTGCCATCGTGGGCATTAGTCTGTCAACACGTTGAAAGACATTGACAGACAACAATCAGCCAAAATCGTGCTGATTGATGGCTTCTATAACGCAAACTGATTATCGTCCGTAATGGCGGATAATCGCTTTGTGTTATAGGGCCTATACTCAGACATGCAATATTGTATTTAATAACAATCATCCATGATTCCATAAAAACTCCACTGAGCAATAGTAAAGATGTCAAAGATGAACAATTGTGGAACTTTTGCAGACATCTCAAACATTTGTCTTTCCTAATATTTTGCAGATTTACTTTAGTAAAAGTACAAAATACAGAAAATGCTGGTCTTCATAGATGACGTGTCCCTTCAGATACTGCATACCTCCATAAGCAGAGAAACCATGGAGCTCAATGTTTGCCATGCTTGCGCAAATACATTCAAACTAATGTTTGTAGTCAAACATAAAACGTTCAGAGGCCTACTACCTACTGAACCACCAAAAAAACCCAACCACATACCCACATTTACGCCAGGCCAATTTTTTATCCAAATTTAAATTTTGGAGAAAGATTTGGATCAAGAACAATTTGCAGGTTCACATGCCACCAAGGATAACACCCTTAGAATGTGAGCCCCAATGGGACAGGAACCTTTGTATGGTGCTGAGGAACTATATAAAATAAAGGAAATATACTGTTATTTTGAGGCCAATTTCTCCCTTATAGCCACAGTCCATCGCAGTGTTGGGATCTTCTTAGATTGAAATTTTTATTAACTGTCCTATCGGTACGGTGGAGTGCAGGAGAAGCAAGAGAACAGTGTGCAGTCTAATCTAGCAGTACTCCTCCAGCCATCTTCTGAAATAACTAATGATGGAAATAAACCAGACTCTATTCACAATCCATGAAGCATACAGAGCAATGTTCATGTGTTGGTATAATTCTTTCAGGTTCAATGAACTCTATAGTTGGATCCAGTTCAATGCTATCCATCAGAGTAGAAGACATGTGGTTGAAGAGTCTTTAGGCTTACTTATAGAGAACCGGTCATCACTATCATGCTGCCTGAACCACTAGTCACTGGGAAGGTCCACCGTGTCTTCTCCCATTCCAACCAGCCTTGATTAATAGATCTCGTCATGTTTGAGATCTGAAGAAATCCACGAATCAAGCCCAGCTGGGCAAAAAGAAGAAACAACCACCTCCATGACCTCTGATTTAAGCCCCTATTACACGGGGCAATTAGAAGGAGCAAGCGAGCGCCGACCTGTCAAATCAGTGCTCACTTGCTCCTTAATCCCTGCTCGCTGATGGTGCAATTACACGCGCCGACAGCGAGCGGGTAAGTGCCCTGGTGATCGCTAGATCGTCCGAGCAGCCTATAGAAGATAGCAGCACCCCATTACACGGGGCGATGGCAGCAGATCGCTGCTATCTAGATCAATCATGATTCAACATGTTGGAAGACAACGATCAGCCGACATCGTGCATGTCAGCTGATCGTTGTCTTCTATTACACTAAACGATTATCAGCGGATATCGGCCAAATACGGACGATAATTGCCTTATGTAATAGGGCCTTTAGGCAGCATGAAAATTATAAGAGGATCCATATAACTTATCACCATGCACACAATGTCTTTCTAGGCCAGCTAACGGCAACACCAAAACTCTTCAAAAAGTACCATCAGGTCTTGCTTCTTTCTCCAAAATGGTGCCAGTCCCACCCCCCGAACCCTAGTGAATTAACTTGCCTAATGACAAGTCACATCCATTATTCATGTAACAACCCTTAAACTACTATATCAGCAAATAGTGACTATGAGTGTAGTTATAGATTAGCAAAAAAAAAAAAAAAGGGGGGAGAAAAGAAAAAAAAAAAATACAAGGTAATGTATTAATCCTGTCAGTGATAAGATAGGAATTTTGCGCTGACACAATCATTTGACATAACTTCACCTTTAGTTCACATGAAGCCACCACAATGTCACTCCATGGGCGGCTGCAGGCTGTATACACCATGAGTAAAGAAATTCCATGATAACAAACACTCTGGTGGTTTAACCATAAACGTGACTTAGAGAATGAGAGGAGGTTGAGAAGCGCAGAGGATAGGATGCCGGGTTACAGGAGGACTTTACGACCGGGATGAGATGACATTAATATGCGCTAATCAGCTTCCCGTTAATCTCATCAAAGCCTCTCGTAATTAAAGAACTGATATCATAATACAGGAGAGAACATGTGCGCACATAAGCTTCCAATATGACAACCTCTGCCAGCCGCAATTACGTTGTAAGGTCCAGCATTTATAGGGTTCTATACTAAATAACCTATCTTGTACCATTTCCCTGGTTTTTTTTCTTTCTTATCCGCTCTGGATGTGTAAAATCCTCTACTCTGGGTCCACTCTAACCACTTTCTGCTCCCTCTTCCCCCCTCCCTTTGTAGTCACAGGACATATGATGTCCTCTCTGGAGGCTGGGTTAGGGTCCATTTACACAGAAAGATTATCTGACAGATCATCTGCCAAAGATTTGAAGCTAAAGCCAGGAAGACTAAGATTTCTCCTCTTTTCAAATCCAGTCCTGGCTTTGGCTTCAAATCTATGGCAGATAATCTGTCAGATAATCTTTCTGTGTAAATGGACCCTAGGTCTATTGACTTGGTAACCCGACCCCCAGAAGACATTATCTGCATCATCTCAATGCACCTGTGCTGCTTCCATAGACTTACATGTATCCTCAAGCCTAGGTTTCTGTAATATGAAATGTTATAGTTCAATCTCTGCTTGCTGTCAATAAATGCCTGTCTTTGTGTCACAGCTCTGTATATTGTAAGCGTTATGGATGTTCTTAGAGTCTGGATGGAACTAGAATGTTTTTATTCACAGTCAGCAAGCAGAGATCTAAACCTACACTACACCCCCTGCAAAACAGTCCATTATGCAGAACATAGCTACACCATGCGCCCGTCAACTCTGCTACATCATCAGCTAGTATGGAATACCAACTGTGGTAATGTGACGTAAAATCAGTGAAAAAAAAAACAGTCCTGTGTTTACTGTTCAATATGAATGACAGCAGTGGGCAGTAAAGAAAGCTAAGGGGGTGAGTACACAAACGGATCAATCAGGGAGATGCATGATGGGAAATGTAATTTCCTATCTTGGATATAAATCTGCTTTTAGGAAAAACTTGTAACTCAGGAATGGCCACAGCTAGAAAGACAGAAGACGGCTCAAAATACTCAGGAGGACTATTTTTTATTTTTTCACTCTTAGGTTGATAACCCCTTTAATAGTTCAACAACCAGTAAGGCATTGACGGCATATCCTTTCAGCTGTCTGGTGAGAACGCTTAAAGTGTTCCTGTTGTTATAACTTTCAACATCTAAACCAAAAGTAGATGTGATATAAAGCAAGTTTGTAATTTACATTCATTGTCCCTGTTTTCTGACTCTTTTTTTCTCAAAGAGTCAGAAAACAGGAAGTACTGTGTATCTCAGGTCACCTGAGCGGTCACAGAGAGAAGGCAGTCATGTGACTGATGGACACATTGAGCCGTGACTCTCTGTACTGGCCGGAATTCCTGTGTTTTGTCTGCATTTTTCAACCAGCACAAGTAAGCAAATCTGCCTTCAGGAGACTGGACCTGGATTTCTGGTAAGTACGGCTTTGTTTTACAGCATAACAAAAAAATAATGAATGTATATTGCAAACTTGCTTTATTTCACATCTACGATCTATTTAGATTTTTTAAGTTATAAGTACAGTGACACTAAGTATTTCCTAGATGCATGTGTTTCATCCTTCAAAAAAGGAAAGTAAACCCATCCTTAATGTCACAGTTATAACTTTCAAAATCAAGATCAGTAGATGCGAAATAAAGCAAGTTTGCAATTTACATTCATTATTTTTTGTTGTTATCATGCTGTAAAACAAAGCTGAACTTACCAGAAATCCAGGTCCAATCTCCTGAAGGCAGATTTTCTGACTTGTGCTGGCTGAAAAAAAAAACAAAAAAAAAACTAAACACAGGACTAAAGACTAAACACAGGAATTCCCGCCAGTACAGAGAGTCACGGCTCAATGTGTCCATCAATCACATGACTGCCTTCTCTCTCTGTGAGCGTTCAGATGACTGGAACTTCCTGTGTTTAGTCTCTTCTTTTTTTTTCTTTAAAGAGTCTGAACACAGGGAGTCCTGTCTTTCCCATGATAACTAAAAAAAATAATCATTTAAATTGCAACAATGAGACTTTAAAGTGTCACTTTTGCTTTAAAAAAAAAAATCTGACATGTCATAGAGACATATCAAAAGGTTTTGATCGGTCAAACCCTTGTGTTCAAATCCTTACCGATCCATCCTCTTCCCACTGTGTGTAAAAAAAAAAAAATATCTGGCTCCATAGACTTACATTATGAGTCTGACTCTTTTCTAACCTAGAACCAGAGTGGATCACGCTGCAGCGCGTCCTCCCAATCTGTACGGGTCTGAACACTCAGACCCAAACCAACTTTTTAAATGACTCGATAACATGTCAAAGATTTTTGAAACGACAAGCACACTTTAAATACACCAACTATCCAATAAGATCAATTAATGGAATGTAGGTATGGATGAATGGATGGAGGGTTTCCGCACAAGTCTTCAACTATATAGAGCAGCAGAGGAGCATGCATCTGCTGCCGGGCCTCAAAGAAGGTCATAAGACTTTCCAGATGTCCTTCCATATCATTCCTGCTCATAAATGTTGGGAATTACACTTTGGATGGTGAACCTGCCCTTTAAACTCCCAGAAGAAGGTAGAGAGCAGCAAGTGATTAGATTACATGGGAAGAAGTCATTTTATAAGGTCAATGAAGTTTGCTGTACTGTCTAAAACCCATAGGTGTCAATCTGAAGTAAAGCGTTCATCATTTACCTGTATACACCCCCAAAGGATCCAAGCATAGGCAACCATAGGAAAGATGTTAACACGCAATGGAGCCCCCAATAGTGGCACAACTCCTAACACTAGAACATGACACAACATAAAACTCCTGCAAACATTTACGGACATCAATTACCACAAACCAAATGTTGCAAAATAACCATATTATCTAGAATAAAAGGGTCACCAACTGGACAATCCCATTCATGGCCATCTAAGATGGTAAGCTTCTACATCATAGGCTGGGTTCACACTACGTATATTTCAGTCAGTATTGTGGTCCTCATATTGCAACCAAAACCAGGAGTGGATTAAAAACACAGAAAGGCTCTGATCACACAATGGTGAAATTGAGTGGATGGCCGCCATTTAATGGAAAATATTTGCTGTTATTTTAAAACAACGTCTGTTATATTGAAATAATGGCCGTTATTTACGGTTATATGGCGGCCATCCACTCAATTTTAACATTATGTGAACAGAGCCTTTCTGTGTTTTTAATCCACTCCTGGTTTTGGTTGCAATATGAGGACCACAATACTGACTGAAATATACGTAGTGTGAACCCAGCCATAAAGTGCAAGGCCCTTTCATAAGCATGTATAAAGAGTAACCTAGTATTCCCTTTAACACTAAACATGGAAAAACTGTGAAAGACACGTGATACAAAGTGAAACTAGAACTGCATTTGTCCCGTTCAGATTCATCATCAATTCAATCCAGTAAAGTATTTACATGCGGAAGGTGTACCCAGTGTTGATGGTGCCATAGATCTCACTAGAGTAAGCCGACAGCTATCATAGCTCATAAATACCTTACTTTACTGGCTTAATCATTAACCAATAGTAGCTTATTTCATAACTGAAAGAGATTGAAAGCTGCAACTTTAAGGTGTGAAGATATCGGGTGTCTGTCATCATTACGTTACCGGCACTAAAGAATTGCTAACATGTGCCAAAGGTGGCTTTCTATAGTAAGTGGGTCACATGAGGCAACAGACACAAAAAAAAAAACCATAATACTATCTATATATATATATTTATATATATATATATTTTTTTTTACATCAAAAGTTATGGAATAGTCCACAAACTCTCCATTGATAAGAATATTTCCCATTGGCTTCTTTGGTGATGAAGCAAATATGGGCGGATAAAACTTTCATTGTGCCTCTCAATCATCATCTCCTATGGTCCTGAACGTTACGGAAATCAACTCGCATGTAACCAGGCCTTTTCCTTTGTATAGTTTTACCATTGCAGCTACATAAATACTCATGCCAGTCCAGTCCAGGCTACAACCACTCATCCGTCCACAAACTAAACGTGTGTGTTCTTGGCGGTTTTACAGCTACCGGTGGTAATGGGCCATTTGGGATTTATTATTCTTCCACCCGGCTATACAGCCACATCTCGCAAGTTTTGACAAACGCCAGGAACATGATATGCAGAGTCATGTGCGCTCCAGATCAGGGGCAGCCAGACAAAGGGATCTTTACTAACTTTCCCATATTAATTCAGGCTCATAGAAGCTATTGCACAATATAGGTAACAGTGGAGCGGGAACGGACAGAACTCAGCAGCCATTCCTCCTTATTTTAGTAGTCCCTATAAATTTATATTGAGAAAAGTTTGGAGCCATGGCAAAATTCTAGACATATTGGCTACTGGTCTCCTGGGATTAGGCCGACTTTGCCATAAGTGCAATATCTGCAATACACAACATGTAACAATGACTTATTTCTAAATACTCTTATTACTTTGGTGAGGCTCTGTGGGCGACCGACCATCCACATAGGCATCGTAAAGCCTCGCTGTGCACAAAGTGTCACACAGGAGCCATAAATAACATAAAAGGTGGATATACACAAATATTTAGATGTCATAAACACAACACATAACAATATACAGACAGTGGAGCCCATCACTCACATACAGTACTACTTACTCAGCCAAACTTGGTACTTATTTTTTTTTTATTTTTAAATCACATGACTGTTCACCTTAGCAACTGATGCATTGCACCTATAGGTATCTGCATTACTGGGGACTCCATGCAGACTCATCCAGGATCAGTGCCAGATATATAGGCAGCTTCCTCCAGGCTCTGCCATGTCCAGCCATGAAGCCAGCCACCCTGCCAGTAACACAAAGAAGGTCTGACTTACAGAAAGTGTGTCCTCCCTCTGCAGCCAGTCCCAGGTGTCCAGCTCCAGCCAGCCAGCACCCTGTCTCCAGCCTTCACCTCCTCTCCCCACAGCTCAGTGCACACAGCCCAGCACAGCTCCAGCCAGACTCCCAGCACGGCTAGCCCGCCCCCCGGCTCCCGGCACTGGCTGCCGGCTCACTCATCCCTGCGCTCTGATTGGCTGCTGCAGCTGTCACTCTGCCTCTCTGCGGCCGGTGATTGGACCCTTCCCCAGACTTCTCAGGGTGGAGGGCTGAGGATTTGTTGTATTGTTTGTGAGACATATAAGTGACTGGTAGATTATAATGTTTCTGTATAGAGGTGGCGGGTGTCCGGGTCACCTCACCGGGACGATTAGAACGGGCTCTGATCGGCGTTCATAATGTCTATAGTCGCTACTTCTGAATCCTGTATCAGTGTATGAGTGTATCCGTGTATGAGTATATCAGTGTATGAGTATATCAGTGTATCAGTGTATGAGTATATCAGTGTATGAGTATATCAGTATATGAGTATGAGTATATCAGTGTATCAGTGTATGAGTATATCAGTGTATGAGTGTATCAGTGTATGAGTGTAGAGTATATCAGTGTATGAGTATATCAGTGTATGAGTATATCAGTGTATGAGTGTAGGAGTAAATCAGTGTAGGAGTATATCACTGTATGAGTATATCAGTGTATGAGTATATCAGTGTATGAGTATATCAGTGTATGAGTATATCAGTATATGAGTATATCAGTGTATGAGTGTATCAGTGTATGAGTATATCAGTGTATGAGTGTATCAGTGTATGAGTGTAGGAGTAAATCAGTGTAGGAGTATATCACTGTATGAGTATATCAGTGTATGAATGTATGAGTATATCAGTATATGAGTGTATGAGTATATCAGTGTATGAGTGTATCAGTGTATGAATATATCAGTATATGAGTGTATCAGTGTATGAGTATATCAGTATATGAGTGTATCAGTGTATGAATGTATCAGTGTATGAATATATCAGTGTATGAGTGTATCAGTGTATGAGTATATCAGTGTATGAGTGTATCAGTGTATTAGTATATCAGTATATGAGTGTATCAGTGTATGAGTGTATCAGTGTATGAATGTATCAGTGTATGAGTGTATCAGTGTATGGGTGTATGAGTATATCAGTATATGAGTGTATCAGTGTATGAGTTTATCAGTGTATGAGTGTATCAGTGTATGGGTGTATCAGTGTATCAGTGTTTGAGTATATCAGTATATGAGTGTATCAGTGTATGAGTATATCAGTATATGAGTGTATGAGTATATTAGTGTATGACTGTATCAGTGTATGAATATATCAGTGTATGGGTGTATCAGTGTATGAGTATATCAGTATATCAGTGTATCAGTGTATGAGTATATCAGTGTATGGGTATATCAGTGTATGAGTGTAGGAGTATATGAGTGTATCAGTGTATGAGTATATCAGTGTATGAGTGTATCAGTGTATGAGTATATCAGTATATGAGTGTATGAGTATATCAGTGTATGAGTGTATCACTGTATGAGTGTATCAGTATATGAGTGTATCAGTGTATGAGTGTATCAGTGTATGAGTATATCAGTGTATGAGTGTATCAGTGTATGGCTGGGTTCACACTATGTATATTTCAGTCAGTATTGTGGTCGTCATATTGCAACCAAAACCAGGAGTGGATTAAAAACACAGAAAGGATCTGTTCACACAATGTTGAAATTGAGTGGATGGCCGCCATTTAATGGTAAATATTTGCTGTTATTTTAAAACAACGGCTGTTGTATTGAAATAATAGCAGTTATTTACTGTTACATGGTGGCCATCCACTCAATTTCAACATTGTGTGAACAGATCCTTTCTGTGTTTTTAATCCACTCCTGGTTTTGGTTGCAATATGAGGACCACAATACTGACTGAAATATACGTAGTGTGAACCCAGCCTGTGGGTGTATCAGTGTATGGGTATATCAGTGTATGAGTGTATCAGTGTATGAGTGTATAAGTGTAGGAGTATATCAGTATATGAGTGTATCAGTGTATGAGTATATCAGTGTATCAGTGTATGAGTGTATCAGTGTATGAGTATATCAGTGTATGGGTATATCAGTGTATGAGTGTATCAGTGTATGAGTGTATCAGTGTATGAGTGTAGGAGTATATCAGTATATGAGTGTATCAGTGTATGAGTATATCAGTGTATGAGTATATCAGTGTATGAGTGTATCAGTGTATGAGTATATCAGTATATGAGTGTATAAGTATATCAGTGTATGAGTGTATCAGTGTATGAGTATATCAGTGTATGAGTGTATCAGTGTATGGGTGTATCAGTGTATGGGTGTATCAGTGTATGGGTGTATCAGTGTATGAGTGTATCAGTGTATGAGTATATCAGTGTATGAGTATATCAGTGTATGAGTGTATCAGTGTATGAGTATATCAGTGTATGGGTATATCAGTGTATGGGTATATCAGTGTATGAGTATATCAGTGTATGAGTGTATGAGTATATCAGTATGAGTGTATTAGTGTATGAGTGTATCAGTGTATGAGTGTATCAGTGTATGAGTATATCAGTATATGAGTGTATGAGTATATCAGTGTATGAGTGTATCAGTGTATGAGTGTATCAGTGTATGGGTATATCAGTGTATGGGTATATCAGTGTATGGGTATATCAGTGTATGGGTATATCAGTGTATGAGTGTATGAGTATATCAGTATGAGTGTATCAGTGTATGAGTGTATCAGTGTATGAGTGTATCAGTGTATGAGTATATCAGTATATGAGTGTATCAGTATATGAGTGTATCAGTGTATGAGTATAGATCAGTATAAACTAATAAGAGGGTAACGGTTGCTTTGCAAACTGTAAACGATTCAAATAATGTGTTATATTGTATCCTGTCATAGTGTAAACATTCCGATATAGTGTAATAACAATAATAATAATAATAAATTTATTTGTATAGCGCCAACAGATTCCGCAGTGCAAATGTGTAAACATTCCATGCCAGGCGCTCAGGTGATCCCAGCTATGATGCCTGATCTGCTTCTGCTCCTTCTGATTAGGTCTAATGTTGTCACCCAATACTGATGCCAAAGGACGAGGAAAAAACCTATACATGTGAATAGAGTACTCTTCATTGTGGAGCCTACCATTAGATTTCGCAATCATACTTAGGACTGTTTGTTGTAAAATCATCCAAAGGTTTCCCTTAGACATAAATTTGGCAACACATTGGGGAATTTAAAAAAAAAAAAAAAGGAAAAAAATAGCTGTTTTTTTTTTTTTTTTTTTTTTTTTTTTGCTTCCCCCAGACACAAATTTTGTATGGCATTTTTGAGCCGTTTAAAAGATTACTGTCATTATTAAAAACATTCAACATGTCATAAAGACATGTCAAAAGTTTTGATCAGTCAAGATCTGAGTGCTCACACCCGTACCGATCGGTAGATAGAGTGGGGAGAAAACGTGCTGCATGGCGTCAGCTCTGCTCTGAATTACAAAGAGACTTTTTTTAACACTGCAGCTGTGGTCCCTTCCCCACTCCCTATCGGTACACTCAAGAACACTCAGATCCGGGCCAATCAAAACTTTTGACATGTGTCTGTGATGTGTCAAAAGTTTTTTATAATGACAAGTACACTTTTAGCCATGTCATATTTGTTATAGCAAAAAAACATCCTGTGGGTATTGTGTTTCATTTTTCCCCACTGTCTCCCAGTTAACATCTGACATCTGATGTTTTTTTCTTGCATTTTTACCCCCCTATAGAAGTCTATGGGGGGGAAACCTTGACAAAAAAAACACCAAATGTGATTTAAAGGGGTTATCCAGGGCTACAAAAACATGGCCACTTTTTCCCCTCTCTTGTCTCCAGGCCAGGTGTGGTTTGCAATTAGGCTCCATTTACTTCAATGGAACTGAGTTTTAAACCCCACCCAAACTGGAGACAACAGAGGGGGGAAAGTGGCCATGTTTTTGTAGCGCTGGATAACCCCTTTAACAAAACTAACAAAAAATAGGTGAGGAATTGAAGAGGAATCCGCTCTTAATTTCTACTTGAAATTCCTCCCGTAAAATATGAACAGAGCAATGTCCCCATGTTGTGCTCAATGGGATTTCCGTTCTGTTGTTCACACTGCAGAATTTCAGAGCAGAATTTTCCGCTGCAGATCCGCTTTGTCAATCCGACATGTCACTTCTTCGGGCGGATTCTGCAAGAGGAATCCTATAGAAGTCAATGGGGGCTTACATTCCCATTCTGAATAGGCAAGGAATTTCAAGCAGAAAACTTTCCTCTACAATTCCTCGAGAATTCCTCAGTGTGCACATAACCATAGGAAGTGACTCATTGGAAAAAAGAATGGTAACACCCAGATGTCAATTCATTCATACATTTCCAGGAACCACAAAACCACAATGGAGTTTGAAAACAATGCAGAGTTCTGGAAAACTCTCCATGCCTCTTTTCAAATACTTGTACTTGTTGTTGCTGGGTTTTATGGTAAAGAACAATTTCTTACTAATATCATAACAAACTCAGCATGATCAGCATTCGTTTGATAAGCCTGAGGCTCAGGACAAGGCTTGATCAGTTATGAGGCTGGGAGGGCAATCCCTGGGTGATTCATGTGACCCTTCACCTTATCATTGTCAGACGACAGCAACGATCAGCCGATATCGTTAATGTCGGCTGATCGTTGCCTTCTATTACACAAGTCGATTATCGGCCGATATCGACCAAATACGGCTGATAATCGTTTTGTATAATAGGGCCATAACAGTGTAGAAGCTAGGATCAGATACATTTTTGAGTTGTTCACTATATAGATATCTGCTTGCACTCTGGATGAAATCAGTTTACATCTAATACACTGCTAGGACTTTGCTGCTGATTTGTCTAGTCTAGGAAATCCTTTGTGATATAAAGGTCGGGATGTACTCTTGACTCATTCATTTCCTGCCCTGATATATTCTAGCATACTATCAGGTTGTAAAATTAATGCAATTGTAGCTCTCAGTCTACTGTTAAAGGGTGTTATCAAGAGTTGGAAAAAGCACAGCTACTTTCTCACAAAAACAGCGCCTCCCCTGTTTTCAGGGTGCGCTATTGCAGTTCAACTCATTCATTTCATTGGAACTGAGCTGCAAAACTTAGGAAACTGCTCTAGACTACTCAGCCAGACTGCTGTGGTATGGGGTGTCATACTACTTAGTCAGACTGCTGTGGTATGGGGTGTCATACTACTTAGCCAGACTGCTGTGGTATGGGGTGTCATACTACTTAGCCAGACTGCTGTGATATGGGGTGTCATACTACTTAGCCAGACTGCTGTGGTATGGGGTGTCATACTACTTAGCCACACTGCTGTGGTATGGGGTGTCATACTACTTAGCCAGACTGCTGTGATATGGGGTGTCATACTACTTAGCCAGACTGCTGTGATATGGGGTGTCATACTACTTAGCCAGACTGCTGTGATATGGGGTGTCATACTACTTAGCCAGACTGCTGTGATATGGGGTGTCATACTACTTAGCCAGACTGCTGTGATATGGGGTGTCATACTACTTAGCCAGACTGCTGTGATATGGGGTGTCATACTACTTAGCCAGACTGCTGTGATATGGGGTGTCATACTACTTAGCCAGACTGCTGTGATATGGGGTGTCATACTACTTAGCCAGACTGCTGTGATATGGGGTGTCATACTACTTAGCCAGACTGCTGTGATATGGGGTTTCATACTACTTAGCCAGACTGCTGTGATATGGGGTGTCATACTACTTAGCCAGACTGCTGTGATATGGGGTGTCATACTACTTAGCCAGACTGCTGTGATATGGGGTGTCATACTACTTAGCCAGACTGCTGTGATATGGGGTGTCATACTACTTAGCCAGACTGCTGTGATATGGGGTGTCATACTACTTAGCCAGACTGCTGTGGTATGGGGTGTCATACTACTTAGCCAGACTGCTGTGGTATGGGGTGTCATACTACTTAGCCAGACTGCTGTGGTATGGGGTTTCATACTACTTAGCCAGACTGCTGTGGTATGGGGTGTCATACTACTTAGCCAGACTGCTGTGGTATGGGGTGTCATACTACTTAGCCAGACTGCTGTGGTATGGGGTGTCATACTACTTAGCCAGACTGCTGTGGTATGGGGTGTCATACTACTTAGCCAGACTGCTGTGATATGGAGTGTCATACTACTTAGCCAGACTGCTGTGGTATGGGGTGTCATACTACTTAGTCAGACTGCTGTGGTATGGGGTGTCATACTACTTAGCCAGACTGCTGTGATATGGGGTGTCATACTACTTAGCCAGACTGCTGTGGTATGGGGTGTCATACTACTTAGCCAGACTGCTGTGATATGGGGTGTCATACTACTTAGCCAGACTGCTGTGATATGGGGTGTCATACTACTTAGCCAGACTGCTGTGATATGGGGTGTCATACTACTTAGCCAGACTGCTGTGGTATGGGGTGTCATACTACTTAGCCAGACTGCTGTGATATGGGGTGTCATACTACTTAGCCAGACTGCTGTGATATGGGGTGTCATACTACTTAGCCAGACTGCTGTGATATGGGGTGTCATACTACTTAGCCAGACTGCTGTGATATGGGGTGTCATACTACTTAGCCAGACTGCTGTGGTACTTACTACTTAGTATGTTAAAGGGGTTATCCACCTAAGAGCTACAAAATGAAATGCTATCTGGTATTTTGAGCCATCTCCTGTCTTTCTAGCTGCTGGCATTCCTGAGTTACAAGTTTTTCTAAAAGCCTATCTATAACCAAGATGGCGCTGGCCAGGAAGCTACATTTCCCATCATGCATCTCCCTGATTGGGCCATTTGCATACTTGCCCCCTTAGCTTTCTTCCCTGCCCATTGCTGTCATTACTATAGCACAGTAAACAGTGACACAAGTATGGTGTAGCTATGTGCTACATAACGGGCATCTGTTTACTAGGGGGTGGGGGTGTAGTGTAGCTTTAGATCTCCATCCATAACACTTCATTATACAAAGCTGTGACACAAAGACAGGTACATATGCCTGCATTCACTGACAGTGAGCAGAGATAAAACTATAACTTTTCATATTACAGAAACCTCGGTTCAGGGACACATGTAAGTCTATGGAAGCAGCACAGGTGCATGGGGATGACGCTGTCTCCTGGGGCTCAGGTTACCAAGTCAATAGACAGCTAACCCGTCCCCCAGAGAGGAGATGACATGTCCTGTGACAACAAAGGGACGAGGGAAGAGGGAGCTGAGCGTGGTCAGAGTGGACATAGAGAAGATGAATTTAGACATCCAGAGCGGGTAAATATGAGAAAAACAGGGAAAGGGTTCAAGATAGGTCATACATGTATATTAGACATAGGGTGGTAATAGGAAGGGGTATCATTTAGAATAGTGTTTTTGTTACCCGGATAACCCCTTTAACTAATAAGTTAAGCAGTGGGCCCGGCTAGTGACAGAGCTCACCGCTTCATGTGGTAGATGGGGGTCCCAGCAGAGGAAATCCCATCCCTTTGCCTGAATGTTATTGCAGTACAAGGAAAGTGACATTATTTAATTGGAAGTTCAAGGACAACTTTTATGGCCATACACAATTGTAAAACTGCTCATCCAGGGCTCCATTAAGCATCTCTTATTGATCTGTGCCAGGGCTTAGTTAAGAGATATCGTCATTACTTACTTTTCCACATGTAGATTACATTTTTCCGTGTTACATAGGATAATAACACAATAATCAGGAAATGAGTCAAGAAGACCATAACTCATGCATTGTTAACCCCTGCCGCGTATGCTGTGGTGTATTATTACTATTACAGAGCCTATTAGGGAAATTAATATGGCACCATCTGAGGGCACATCCGAGCACAAATACATGTAGAAAATGGTTTCCTCGTGCAATGGAACCAAGCTATGTTGGCTGGAGACTGGTTCATACTCCTTTGCTAAAGGTTATGAAATGTATATGTTGTGTCATGTGTATATATCGATGTAGGATTGTTCTTATTCAGCAAGTTTAAAAAATCATCGGCCAACTGCAGATTAAAGTGGTACTTTGGAGGACCCAGAGACACGGCAGCAAAACAGCAGGGGAGCGTGGAGAGGTAAGAATCACATGTTTATTATTTTGTATGTGTCCTTTTAACCCTGCATGATAATAGAGCTAATACGGCCCTTACATGCCTTGGCTGAGATGACTCCTTACAGAAACCAGCGAGCAGGGATCGGGAGACGACAGCATCTGTGGAGGATCGAGGCAGGTGAGTATTGCTTTTTTTTTTTTTTTATTGCACCCCCAGTCAAATGTAGAGCAAATGTGTGCTCCTGGATAACCCCCTTTAAGCATAAGCCTTGAACAGGACTATAAGTTCATTTTTATAATATATATATATATATATATACATATATATATATATATATATATATATGTCAAATATCATTTTAGTTACCCAGTTACATAGTAAACTGCTATTGTAGTCTGTGGTGAAAATGCCAGAAAGACTCCTGCATGGCGTCAGTAACAGCAATAAGCCAGGTTAAACATAACAGTGTTGAATTATAAGCCCTATTAAGAAAACTTGATTGATGAGGAGTGCACTGACTATAAACAAGCACTGAGGGGGGTGGTGAGCACTGACCATTAGGGAAGCATCTCAGGGCCTATGGTCAGAAGGGCGCGCTGGACTCCTCACATGGTCAACCATCAGGCAATACAACTTCTGATACAGTCACATGGTTGGGGGGGGGGGGTAGTAGTTAGACTCTCAGCAATCTAACTTTCATCAACTATCCAGTGCAGAACCAGTAGGTTTCTTTGGCTACAATTTTCTTTAGGGTACGTTCACATGTACTTAATCTGCTTTTTCCCATCACTTCTCCAATAAAGAAGAAAATGTAATTATATGTACCCCAAAATGTCACAATAAAAACTACTACGCAAAAAAAAACTTGTTTAAAAAGCAATTTAGTATTACTGCATTCGAGACGTAAAATAAAGTTAACATGTGATATTAACCACATGGTAAAGAGGAAAACAATGTTAAAAAAAATTGATATAAGCTAATCAATACATTCTATAAATAATAGAAAAATAAATTATATAAATAATGGAAAAATACAACTACTCCCACACAAAACAAGCCCTCATATGGCTACATCAATGGAAAAATCAGAGATAGTTATGGCTCCTCGAATGCAAGGTTAAAAAAAAAAAGTTAAAAAGAAATACAGCCCAAACAGGCCTGGCTATTAAATCTTTATTTTTAATGTTCACACATTCAAGTTTTTATTTGCAATTATTCTATACAAAAAAAAAAGAGAAAAAAAGAGAAGCCTCAGTCTTTCCATCTTACATTTATCATCCTTTACTGGCTTTGAAAATGCACTTAAAAATCTACATGTGTGAACAAATCTATAGACAACCCTATTTTATTTACCCTCTAAGGGTGCGTGCACACTACGGAATTGCTGCTTATAACCTGCGGCGTATTCGGTTGTTCGTCCCCGCTGCGGCGCGCATTTCCGCCCGTGCCATAGACACTATTCTATGCACGGGCGGATTACGCATTCCGCCGAAAGAAGTGACATGTCAATTCTTTCGGCGGAATGTGGGCAAGTTTATTAGGAGAGGAAAGGCAGATCAGGACACCTCTGTGTTATCTAATGCTACAACCAGAATAGCTCCTTGCATTAGGGAATCACTCAAACTTAACTTTTGATATGTTGCTGCCCATGGTGAGACTAACAGTTCCTTTCATACTTGTTATTATCTGTTCAGTCTCCTTTCCCCAGTTCTAAGCTGCTCCTTACTACTGAAAACACAAAAATCTGTGTGTTAGCTTTTCTCTCTGTCTACCCCCCTTCCTCCCCCTCCCTTTTAAGACAACTCTTGTAAACAAGTCCCTGACTGACTTTATCTGCAACATTGTAGCTTCTTTGTAATGCTGAGAGGGAACAGTGAGTTCATCAACAAACTGACCTTAGAACCCTCCCAGCACTACAAAGAAGCTACAAAGTTGCAGATACAGCTGGCCAGGGACTGTTGGATCAGCTGTTTCAGAAAGGAAAGGGAAGGAGGGGGAGACAGCAAGAAAAGCTCACACACAGATATTTGTGTCTTCAGTAGAAAGCAGCAGCTCAGAACTGGGAGAAGGAGACTGAATATATAATAACAAGTATGGAAGGAATCGTAAGTCTCACCATGGGCAGCATCAGATCAAAAGTTATGTTTGAGTGGACTACCCCTTTAAATCTTTTCTGGAACAGTATATACAGTATAAATGACAAGGTACCTAATAATTACACATTATTTTATGTTGTCAGCGTGTTTGTATCTTCAAAGAAAAGTATCATTACCTGCTACATGTAAACCCTCATTCAGCCAAACAGATTGTAGTGTGCTATCTGCCAGTAGTTGTTTGCTATGATCAAATGATATAACCCTAAGTGAGACATGTTCCAGACCTCTATAGCATCAAGGTTGGTACTTTGCATATTGATTTATGTCACAGCCATGGTTTATTGTTCCAGGAAACATCAGTGACCACAGCTGGCATATTATGTGGATTGCTGCCTTCCAGAATATTCCCAGGAGGACAGATCGTCAATAAGGATCATGCATTATCCAGGCAAGGCCATTGGTTCTGCGGACAGCTCTCCATTAGGAAACAGGTTTCTATGTAAGTGTGTTCACATAAGTTATGTATGTATATGAGCAATTATGATGCGTTTTCTTTCATTCCTGACTATAGTCTGTTATGTGGGAGGATGCAAATGCTATGTGCAAATATATATTTTATGTATAGTTCTCCGACACTTTCATGAAATTAATAGTGGATTGCTTAAAGAGACTGGGAAAACTAGAAATGTTTTAAATACCATAATGGGGAGACACTCCTGCCTAATAGGAGGACTACTGGACGTGGCTAATAGGAAACTACTTTCCTAATGGGGGACATACCATTCAACTGGGGGGGAATGCTTTCCTACTTGGGAGACATTTTTGTCTAATGAGGAGACACACCTGCCTACTTGGAGGACTACCTAGCTAATGGGGAACTAACTGCTTAATGGGGGTGACATAACGGCCCACTGTGGCCTAAATACCTGCCTACTTAGGGGACATACTTGTCTAAGGGAGGACATACCCGAGTACTAGGAGGACTGCATGCTTAAAGGGGGACATGCTTCCCTATGGGGGGAATGTCCTACCTAATGAAGGGGCATACCTGCCTAAGGGAGGCCTTCCTAACTGCTGTGGGGGACACATTTATTTAATGGGGGACCTACCCACCTAATGGGAGACCTACTTACCTCTGGATTTTCAGGGTACCAGGGTATCAGAGATCAATATTACCATTGAGAGAGCTATATATAGGGTGATTCTGTTGTATTCTACAGAAACCAGTCACAGTGGGAAGAAGTCATCATGGCGGTCTAAGCTAGGTGAAGAAGAGAAAGGAAAGAAAATTACTATAATTAGAGAATGTCAACTGTGGGCCACTGGATGTAACTGCACAATATTCATTTACAGTATAAGTCCTGTAGTGCTGGCATCTCCCGCTATATAGGGGAATATTGGTCTTTGTACAGTGGATTTATCAGTTTGGCAGTATTAGCCAGTCACTATGTAATGATAATGTGTTCTCCTGGTGTGCCAGTATTTTTAGCCTTTATATAGTGGTATTGTTTGTAATGTTATTCAGTCACTATGCATTGGTAGTATGTGGTTATAGTGTGGTGGTATTTTTATCCTCTGTGTAGTGGTGATATTAGGCTTATTATATATGTCATCTAATTAGTATGACAGTTATGTGTGTGGTTATAATATTTTCTACTTATATACCAGCATTATTTGGTAATTTTATGGCTACTATTTATATGGTATCATACGGAGGAAAAAAACCTTTTATAGCTATGTTGTCTTTGGTATATATATCTGTGTATGTGTGTGTGTGTGTTTTAGATACCTAAGTTATGTCTGGTTTCACAATGTGAAACTAATCTTTATCATGTAACGTTTTGCTTTTATTATTTAAAGAATCAGTTTTTGTTTCTACTTCTTCCCTTTTCCATTGGGAAGTACAGGACTGATACGTCTGTAAATCAAAAGGAGCCACTTCTTCTAAACCTGTAATTGCCGTCAGATGTTCTGCTTTTTTGATGTGATACTGCTAGTAGAATATGGGAGATCAGAGTAGGTTAGTTAATGATTCCCTGACTTCAGTACCTATTCCTCATCTACATTATTTCATCATCCAACTAGAAAACATCAATCTCATGCTATATATGTATATATTTACCCTATTTACTGGTTTAATGTGAAAATAGAAACTAGTGATTCGTTACATTTTAGGCTATGTTCACACTACGTAAAAGTACAGCCGTTGTTGCCATCGGCAACAACGGCCGTACTTTGTACGGTGCGGAACACAGCCTGTTCTTCTATGGGATCCCGTCCGGAGAGCATCGGCAACAACGGCCGTACTTTGTACGGTGCGGAACACAGCCTGTTCTTCTATGGGATCCCGTCCGGAGAGCATACACATAGTATACGCCCATGCGGCGCTGCAAAGAACTGACATGTCAGTTTTCTGTGGCCGCAATTTAGTGAATTGCGGCTGTAGAAACCCATGTCAGTTCACACAATGAAGTGAATGGCTCTGGCCGCTTGCTTCATTGTGCGCTATGGGAAGTTCTGATGCGGGCGCGCACTGATGCGCTCGCATCAGAACACTACGGCCATAAAAATCTTTGCAGAGACCGGCCGTTCCGTGACTCAGCCGGGTCACGGAACAGCCGGTCTCTTACGCAGTGTGCACATAGCCTAATAGTGGAGAGTTCTTTCACATCCGTTAAACCTATGAGAGTGGTGTATGGTTTTATACAAGGGAATAACCTGAGCATTTCTTCATCTATGAAGCCCCCATCTTTCATTGTTGCATTTATTCATTGGATCTATTAAAGTAGGTGATGTATTACTGTCAATAGGTGCAATACCAGTGTAGCAGCACTAACAGGAGTCAACCCAGTATTTTCCATGGAGGACTTTTTTCCCAATTTTTGTATTCGCTCGACCATATACCTTAGCTCCATTTGCCACATGTTCACATATATTGTGCTTCATCTAGCACCGCTTCTATAGCTGCCCTTACATCATGGAACTGTATTGAAGAATATATTTAGTTTATCGTAACACATGCTAATACACCATCCTAATATCAACTTTGTTATTCTTGAGTTATTTTTTTTTTTTTACTGTTTATTAATATCTCTAAGCTATAATAAAAATTTCTACAAGAATGGTGACTGACAAAGAATGACGATCTGTGACGAGCTATTCATAGTATGAGAGGAAATAAGTTACAGTTATATTTTTAAACGGGTTTTTCACCAAACATTTTTTTTTTCTAATCAACTGATGACAAAAAGTGCCAGAGATTTGTAATTTACTTCTATTATAAAAAAAAAAATCTCCAGTCTTCCAGGACTTATCAGCTTCTGTATGTCCTGCAAGAAGTTGTATGGCAGGAGAGGTTTTCAATGGGGATTTGCTACTGCTCTGGAAAGTTCCTGACATTAACAGAGGTGGCAGCAGAGAGCACTGTGTCAGACTGGAAAGAACACACCACTTCCTGCCGGACATACAGCAGCTGATAAGTACTCTAAATATTGAGATTTTTTAAATTAAAGTACATTACGAATCTCTGGCACTTGCTGGGACCAGTTGATCTGAAAGAAAATAAAAACATTTTAGTGAACTACCCCTTAAAAATTATATATATATATATATATATATATATATATATAATTATTATTATTATTATTATTATTATTATTATTATTATTATTATTTATATATATATATATATATATATATATATATATATATATATATATAGTTATTTCAACTTGAGTGGTCCCAGGCCTTGCTGCTTCTGGCTGTGAGTAAGGAAGTATTTCTGCCACATGTAAGCCGTGAGTCTGTGGTTGTGCATTATATGTGATTATATTAGATTTATAATACAATACAGAGAAGATTATATCCACATCAGTGCTGGCTTTTCTCTTTAGTTAAATCCCACTTATTTCTTCCACACACTTAGCTCAGTGACATTGCAGCCATGAGCCTGTTGTTAGGATGCCTTATAAAAAAACATAACGTTTAAAGATAACCCCTGTTCACATTCCCTGTGTCATAGAAGAGGTCTTGTGCTTAGGACCCAACTAAATACTTTTTGCGCAATAAATTTTTTATGAACATTTTCAGCCGTTTTTGGGCTAGAACAGGTATGGGGAACCTTTGGCCCTCCAGCTGGACAGGCATGATGGGAATTGTAGTTTTGCAACAGCTGGGGGGGGGGAGGTTCACCATCCCTGGCCGAGAACAAAAGCTATAGCCAAAAAATAACTCTTTGCAAATAAAACTTTGTTGGGACGGATATATTTTGGCATATAAACAGTCCATAAGAAGTACCTAGCACTTTATTCAGCCATAACAATTATGGAACTAAAATTAATCTGAGAGGAACTGAGGGACATTAAAAAAAAAAGTCAAGACAAAGCTATACTGGGTACAAAGCACTTTTCTGGAAATACATTTTGGTGTATATTTTTTTTTCTATATTAGTTGGTTACTTTATATATCCTGTCTCCTCCTATTTCATTACTTATCAGTTCGGCCTTATCTACATTGTTTATTCTACTATGAATGATGGCTGAGGTAGAGAGGTTGTGTTTCACTGCAGTTGTTATCCCATCCAGGCTGTAATAAAGCAGCTGTTCAGTGAGACCCGCAGAACACATGCTTCTTTCCGTGGTCGATACTCATGAGATAAGCCTCCCGGCACTCTTTGATGCTGGCCATAGACAAGTCATGTGCCGTATGAGTAGTTTGCAGTAACCAAGAAATCAGCTCAGCAAAAAATCTAGTTATATAGCAGCACATAATAATGTATTTCCATAGTGGGGAACTATCAGTCTTTCCTTGTACAGTCTGCTACTTATGATCAGAACATTGGATTAAAAAAACTGGACTGCAATACCACACAAAGCTTCTGTTAAAGTGACTCTGTACCCACAATCTGACCCCTCCCAAACCACTTGTACCTTCAGATAGCTGTTTTTAATACAAGATCTGTCCTGGGGTCCGTTCGGCAGGTGATGCAGTTATTGTCCTGAAAAACAACTTTTAAACTTGCAGCCCCGTGCCCAACGGGAGTATCTGTGCCCTAACTTTGCACCACCCCTCCGTCCCTCCTCCCCACCCTCTTCATCACTAGGAATGCCACTGGAATGCCACTCCAAATCATTTAGACCTATCATATCATATCATATCCTGCTCTCTTATAGGGCATCATATATCACCTGACAAGTCTGCTTTAAAGGGGAACTCCACATAAGGAAAACATTTTTCTATTAAAAGTACATTAAAAGTTATATAGATGTGTCTATACAATGTATTACTGTATCTGTACGGTTCTGCCACACTGATAGAAATCCAGTAAGTGAAAAACAATGGCCTCTGTGCCAATTCACATTGTCTCCTGCTCCCACTGCTCTCCCATTGCATTGCATTCTGGAACCAGTACTGCATTCTGGGAACTGCTCAACCAGGAAGTACAGAAACACAATACAGAACAAAAACCCCCAAAGCAAATGGCTTTTTGATAGTTTCAAAACTGGGATAGATATGTAAGTAATGCGTTATGCTTATTCAGAAGTTTACATTTTTTTAACCTCTACCTGGAGTTCCCCTTTAAAGAATTGTCTAAGAATTGAGTTTTATAATCAGAAATTCCTTTACTTTTCCATAGAGGTACCATGTCTTAATGGTATACCTTATA
Organism: Dendropsophus ebraccatus; assembly: GCF_027789765.1. NCBI lineage: Eukaryota > Metazoa > Chordata > Amphibia > Anura > Hylidae > Dendropsophus > Dendropsophus ebraccatus. The sequence goes on from NC_091463.1 coordinate 72,859,706, forward strand.
GATCTATATAATAGTATAATATATGAGACAAAGGTGTAAAAACATGGGGGTAGATTGGGTATTTGACTGTTGTATACACTTAGGCTAACCTTAGCTAACCTTCGGATAGACATACTACCCTATTAAAATTACATACGATACTATTACATATACTGTTTGGACAGCTGTTCATGTGCTAGAAAGTGGTCAATGTAGACAAAGCAGCAGTCATTAGGATGCCTGGAAAGCATGGATTTATGGCTGTATCATTGGACTACATGTAACCTATGAGTATGGATTAGCAGCAATAACCTCTGATAGAAAGCCCTAGGACAAGCCTATAACATAACTGCACATAAAACAGACATTGTATCTGTTTATTGTGAGTCGGCTTGTCAGTTTATGTTTTTGCAATTTTTTTTTTTTGCATTGACTTCAATGGGGAAACAAAATCCACAATAAATTAGCAAAAAAATAGCTGCTGTGAAATCTGCAACTATGGCAATTTAAATATTGATGTGAAAATCTGCAGAACTTCTTACTTGAGAGGTAATAACCCAATTGCCCCTGTCCCCTGATGACTTTTCAGTTGGACTGAAACATGTTGGGGAGGGAGGGGGCAACATTTTAAATTTTTGGAGAATCTAGTATTACCAGTGTTGAGGAGACAGACTACAGCTACCCCGTTCTTTTACTAATCCCAGCTTGGTGTACACCATGCATATACCATATACAGTTCCAGCAGTTTATATGGAAACTACTATCATAGATCCTTATGATGTAATTTCACCAATGTATGTTAATTATTAAAGGGGTATGCCTACAAAAACTTTACCTCTATCCACAGGATTGGGAAAAAGGAGGACATCATGGGGGGGGGGGGGGGGGGGGGGGGGGGGGGGGGGGGGGGGAATATCGATCTCTGTACCCCCCACCGATCTCCACATCTTCTTCCTTATTATGAATAAAGCCTACGATACGGCAGGTGACCCGCAGCTCTATTCATTCCTATGGAGCCGAGTATGCCGGAAGAGAGCTCTACTCGGCTCTTTCCATCGGCTCCATAGGAATAAATAGAGCCATGGGTCATGTGCCGGACCATAGGCTTTATTCATAATATAGAAGCCAGGGGCCCGATACGGAGATCGGCGGGGCGTACAGAAGTCTGATCTTCCCATGATCTCCTACTAAAAGTTGATTTTCTTGGAATACCTCTTTAAACTCAGGTTCACTTGTATATACACTTCATACTGTAACATTAACCTTTATTATTCAACAATAAAAGTTTTAGGGTGGGATTGTAAGAGTTTTTGTTGGCCCTTTTTTGTGGATGTGAATTAAACACCATACACCGACCTCTAGGATTCATTGGCTCTTCTGGGCCGTCAATAGTTGACTGTATTATTTGGTAGTGAAATGGAAGCCATAGTGCTTAGACATCAGAGAACCCTTAACTACTGTATGAATAAGGTAGAGCACACATGGAAAGTCTTCCCTTTGAAGTTATTGACATATTTCAGAGAACTTTCCCGTCCTGAGAAGAGAGGACGGCTATTGCTTCATTGGAAATAACTCTCATAATTAGAAACAGATAGAGATTTTACATCACAGCCGTGATTCATGCTCTTATTAGATTAAGAAGCTTTTAAAACATTATGAGAGGCTATGGCGGCTATGTACAATCCCATATGCTTCCACCATTCTCTAGCAGCGACACTTGTTCATCACATGCTGTTACTATGGCAGGAATGAATCAGTACCGATAAAATAAGGAAAACATTGTTCCATCATATAGGAGGATGAAAGGCGAGAACACGCTATTGGAAACGTGTGGTTTTACATGTTCCAGAGATATATAACAAGCACCGCCAAGCCCTATAACTAGACGCCTCTAACATACCAGACTTTACAGCGTCATAATGTAGTCAGTGTTTTTTCTCTTCATTGTCTTGGAAATGTAAGTTTTATTCTATAATAAGTAATAACTGAGACTTTGATAAACAGGAATATAGCAGAGATATGCATGTTGTCACCACCACCATTCTGGATTCTGACACACACTAGATAATTGATGGTAAAGGCCCTTTAATACCATATCGGGTAAATGAGTATTTCTAGGTCTGTGTGAAAGGCCTTTACCCCATACCCTTCACATAATGACCCTAAAGGGGTTGTCAAGGATTGGAAAGTCGTGGCTTATTTTCAATTACAGCGCCACACCTGTCCAGAGGTTGTGAATGGTATAGCAGCTTCAAGCCAATGGAGCTTAGCTTACTGGACACAGCCCATCGAAAGGAGTGGCGCTCATTTAGGTGTGTTTAAAGTGTCACTGTCTTATAAAAAAATCTTTTGATATGTCACAGAGACAAGCCCAACGTTCTAATCGGTCCTGGTCTGAGTGTTCAAACCCATTCCAATTGCAAGAACGAGTCAGGAGAAGACTATGCTCAGTGCGGTCCTCTGCCGCCTCTGTGTCATGTGATCAGTTGTAAGAGAAACAGATCACTGATCTCAGGGAGACCAGCCAAACAACAACACTGCCGGCTGCTAGGGAAAGCGCTCAAAGCAGTGAAGTCCTAGGTGCATTGCCCCCTGGGAAACATAAATATTCAAAAGAAGAGCCCGTGGAGCCTCATCAAAGAGTCTCGAAACACAGGACTAGCCAGATATCCCTCTGGGAAGGACCCAGCCAAGGGGTGGCTGCTGTAAGGAAACCACCACAACCACCATATTAAGAGGCCCTATAAGTCAATGAAATGACAAGGAAAAATCCAAGGCTAGGTAACCATCCACATACAGCTGTTTCGGGGTGTTGCCCCTCATCAGTATGTAGAAGGATTCTGGCTAGGTGGGAGCAATGCCTAGTAGAGCCATAAGAGAAACAGATCGCTGATCTCAGGGAGACCAGCCAAACCAGCATATTTATGTGATCAGTTGGGCTATAAAAGTCTATGGAGCCTGACTGATTTCACTGACACAGAGCAAGGCCTGAATCACGCCGCAGCTCAGTCCTCTCCCCACTTGTTCTCACGATCTGTATGGGTCTAAACACTCACACAAGTTTTTTTATGACAACAGTGACACTTTAATTCAGATGTTTTTCCCTTTGTAATGCTGTGAACAGTAGAAACCCTGCAGACTATCACCAATGCCTTTCATAACCAAAAGATCCATTTAACTTAGCATCCTAGTCTTGACAGCACAAAAATGGTTGTTGCCTTCCGAATTCACTTTGAAGTCAAGAAAACCTTGATAGAGCCACAGTGGAAATCAGGGCTTCACTTCTATATAGGCCTACTGGCCTGCCATTATTTGATCTATTGTATATGGGTAAATTGTAGATACTAAAGTATCTAAAAAACAACAGGAATCTTTCTGATCAAATCACTGCAGAACCAACACAGGATGATTTTAAATAATTCATAATTCATATTCAGACCTGTATTGATCAGGAGAACATGCGGGGAGAAGAACGGGTCAAGAACGTACAACATTTTTTATATGTCTTTATGACATGTCAAATTTTTTTGTAAAAACAGTGACACTTTAATATCAGCACCCGGTATATGGGCCAAACTTTGTGTTGGTATTATCCTAATGAGAATGAAATCTGTTATTATATGCAAGATAACCTTGAAAGAAAGTAAAGTAATCATAGTAAGGCATAAAGTTATCTCATTCAGTTTCAATGTTATCACTTTCAGAAAATCCCTGTTGTATCTGCAGACCAGGAAGCATACATCATATATGTATATAGTTTACTTTACTTTGTAAGTGACAGACAACAGCTGTGGGCGGGTGGTAATAGCAGAACCCAGATGTCATTGCCCTTCTGTCTCCAGCCCAGGGCAGGTGCTGACCCCTTTATCTTACTCACCATTTATCTCCATGAACTTACCCTTCAGCTGTCCCAGTCTAGTTCTACAATGTTTTAACTGTGAGTCTAATGTCACTAGCAAACCTTCTAAATATACCTAAGAATAAAGGAGATTGGGAATTATTATGTCTTAATTTTCTGGAATCTCAGAATTTTTATTTTTTGTAATTTTGGTCAAATATAACAGGAACGTTCCAATCACATATGGCATTGCATTCTCATTCTAGGCTTATAGATCAATGGGCATGGATATCCATTAGCTAGAGAATTTTTGGTTGGTGATGAGAACAGTGTTTTCTTGGAACCAGGAGAGAGTGTTTGGCTTGGCATAAAATCCCCAGTTTATGTTCTAAGGCTCCTTGACTGAGTGAGACTTGACTTGAAGGGACATCTCTTTGCTCAAGAGGTGTGAGAGCTATTTTGCATTTCCTTTCTTCCCAGAATTCTCAGCGGAGCAGCAATGGTCTGTAAGTCTACACACATCTTTATGACAAGCTCTCCTTAAGAAGAGTCACTACCCCTTTCACCCACGTCGATAGACCTCTCACTAGGCAGCCAACACCCTGCTCTGCACTGATGAGGGGCAAACCCCTGAAACAGCTGTCTGCAGATGGGAAATCTTTCCTTTTGGAGAGATTGTTTGGCTTGGCATAAAATCCCCAGTCAATGTTCTAAGGCTCCTTGACTGAGTGAGACTTGACTTGAAGGGACATCTCTTTGCTCAAGAGGTGTTAGAGCTATTGTGCATTTCCTTTCTTCCCAGAATTCTCAGTGGAGCAGCAATGGTCTGTAAGTCTCCACACGTCTTTATGACGAGTTCTCCTTAAGGAGAGTCACTACCCCTTTCACCCTCCTTGGAACCAGAACATTGTAACGATTCCCGTCATTTTTACATCTATGTTGGCAAACGTATTTCCACCTCAGCCAGTATGTAGTGCCAGCCGCCTGTCTCGGGTCTTCTATTACTGACAGTGTAAGCCATTCCAATCTGCTGGATAATGCAGAAAGCACATGGTTGACATAGTGCAGCATAAGCCTCATGACATAAGGGATACATACTCCGACTTCTTTTATGAGCTTCTGTATATGAACTTTACATCTGGTATAAGGGAGTACATCCAGCATCTTTATAAGGTCACTCACCCTACTTTGACTGTAATCCTGCAGTAAAGCCATGATATATAGAGAGGGGTCAGGTGTTTTCGAAATATTGGTGCACAATAAAACTGCTTTTTTCTGTCTATACACTTAGAAACTATGCTCTATTAGTCATACACCTGTAATGGATCTGGTTCTATTCAGACTTGGTGAGCTGTATTTCCTGTACTTGGTGTACTAGGAATGTCTTAATACGGAGATGAGATGACTGGCCCATAATATGAGCCATGACTAAGTGGCAGTAGTAGAGCACACTGCCCAGCATATAATAGATGTATAATGCTTCCTTACAAACCACTTCAGTACTGAAAGCCATGGTTTGCATCTCCCTTCCCAGCATCGTAGGATAGCTACCATATGTCTTAGGCTGGGGTCACACTACGTTTTTGCAATCTGTTTTTTCCATCTGTTTTTTCCAAGAAACGGATGAAAAAAACGGATTGCATTGTGTGCATCCGTTTTGATCTATTTTTCCATTGACTTTCATTATAAAAAAACACACCTTTTTTAACGTACACAAAACTGTAATACTTACTGTAATACTTGCCAGAAATTGGAGTAAAGTATTACATTTATGCCTGTTCTGATCTAAATCTGAAGGCGCATAGACATTTAAAGAAGTCAGACTTCCTGTGTCTGTTATAGGCTCTAGCCGGGATCTTACCCAACTCTGTCTCCCTTTCACTATACCTTCTTGACTATAACCCCACCCACTACACCCACAGGAGCCTCCCATGTAGTGAAAGGGGTGGATACAGTTGGCTAAAATCCTAGCTACAGTATAAAACAGGAGCATAAAGTCCGTTATAAGATGTACAACGGACAGGAAGTGGGGCAATGGCGATAACACAGAAATAAACATAACTTTATAAATAAGTAACTTTATTTATCAGTACATGTTTATTTATTGGACAGTTGACAATAGGTGTCATAAATAATAACAAAATAAAATAATATTAATAATAACGCTTCTGTTCTGCATCATGTAGCCATAGACACCCTATATGTAGCATTTTACAGGGGCTGGAGAATACCTTATAACCTTATAAATATTAAATCAGAGGGGAATGGAAGTACAGCAGAGCCTTGTAGACTTCCGCAGGATGAACGCCACATTATGGCTCCTTACAAGCTTGAAGGTTGTATGATGCTGTAATACAGTCACATGCATGAGCTCTTAGTAGAATTTTGGAGGATGAAGGGTCAACCTTGTATCAGGCAAAACTTCTCCCAAACATCCCCATAATGGTGTTTCTGCACTGCTCAGCATGTGGTAATAGGGAGGAGGTCCTGCTCTAAATCAACATGAAGGTTGCAGACTTGTCAGGAAGAGTTTTTGTTGCAGAACACTTGACTCATTCACACTCAGAAGCAGAGAATGTCATAGGAACTCAGATTACAGCTGGCTCAGCTTTTTTGGCCTGGTGAAGAGCTTTGGCTGTCTGAAGTGAGACGGTAATATTTTATTTTTTATGAAAATCAGGTTAACACTGGAGAATTTGGGAAGAAAAAAATATTTCTGGAAGTTTCATCTTTTGAATAATGACACTTTAATCCTACATCTGTCTTACTAGCCTCGAGATTGACGACATTCACACCAGTTCTAATCACACTATAAAAGATACTAAGCTTCACTAAAGTACCTTACAAAAGGAAAAAGTAGAGCAAAACCCACCAGATTAATAATATTGCTACTGCCCCTCCATACGTACCAGACAGATCAAAGCTTGGATTTCATGAATCCTTATACCTATATAGTGAGTACCAGATATGAGGTTTTTTTTTTATTTTATATATTACTCACAAAAGGCTTGCAGGTAAAATTTACAGAGAATGTAAAAAGTTCCCGCTGCAGTAATATTATATCATGGGGCATTTAAAGTGAGTTTACCATCAGGTTACTAGTAGTTAATACAGAACTGCCCTACACTTTGTGAATGGTACAGAGACAAGACCATACAAGCCCTGCGCTCACCCACAGTATTCACCCGTGGCTCACTCGTGGCCCACCTGTGGCCCCCAGTGCTTACCCGTGGCCCCCAGTGCTCACAGCACCGCCCCCCTGGCTCACCCGCGGCCAGCCCCCCGTGCTCATCTGTGCCCCCCCCCCCCGTGCTCATCTGCGCCCCCTACCCGACTCAACCGCCGCACCCCCCCCCCGGCTCACCTGCGGCCTCAACTATCTCAACTCCGCTATGTCACTGCCTCAACTCTGCTATGTCACTACCTTAACTCTGCTATCTCACTATCTCAACTCTGATATGTCTCTGCCTCAACTCTGCTATGTCGCTACCTTAACTCTGCTAGGTCACTGCCTCAACTCTGATATGTCACTACCTCAACTCTGCTATTCACTACCTCAAATCTACTACCTCAATTTTGCTGTATCAGCTCTGCTACATCATGGACTAATCAGGCAGAAGCAATGCATGATGGGAATTGGAGTTTCCTATCTTGGATATAGACCATGTTTTAGAAAAACGTGTAACTCAGAAATGGCAGCAGCTAGAAAGATGGGAGATGGCTCAAAATACTCAGGGGGACTTGGTGAGTAAGACCAGCAAGGTTTGAGGGCATTTCATTTTTTTTAGCTCTTGGGGGAATACCCCTTTAAATTCAGATTGATAACGATTTACGGACCTCCAGGGGATGATGTTAGAAAAGCTGGAAAGGGACAATGGAAGGAAGGAATAAAGGAAAAAAGTAGGGAAGGAATATTACTTTTTTATTCTATTCTATTCTATTGATCCTATTGCTTATCTAAATATACTTAGTTGAAAGTCTTCTCAGGCATAGATAAGAAATGAGAGTTTTTAATCTAAAAAAATGTATTTTATTTTGGAAGAAAGCCAGGGGATATAAAAATAGACTTTAGTACCTGAAGGGAACCTTACATAGGGAACCATAAGTCGCCAGAAACAGAGTAAGGTCATGTTCACACAACGTAAGTTTGCTAATAATCACGGTCATTGTTGCCGATTTGCAATAACGGCCGCGATTAATAGGAAACATATGTTGTGCTGCCTTGTATGGAATCGCGTCCGCAGTGTATACCCATAGTATACACTCCGGGCAGGATCGCTAGCGGCCACACAAGAAACTGACATTTCACTTTTGTGCGGCCGTTATTCATTAAATAGCCGCCGCACATCCCTGACAGGTCACACAATGGAGAGTGCGGCTCCGATTATGTTCAATAGTTGGGATGCGCCCGCATCCCAATTCAATAGAAATAAAAATCATACGGCCAGGATGATCTTCACTGACACCGTTTATTCTGTGACACGGCCAGGTCACAGAACGGCTGGTGTCATACGATGTGTGAACATGGCCTAAGGTAACATAAACTATGATTTAGTCTGATTTAGTATACAGTAGGTTTAAAAGCAGACAGGAACCGTATAGTCATTGGTTGGTCCCCAGTGGCTGCTTTTGACCTCACCAGCCTTAACAGACACATCTCTCCCTACTGGGTCTATTACACGGGACAATAAAAGCCTATACGGCCGATAATTGCCCTGTGTTGTAGGGTCAGCACAGCCCTTCTGGCAATAACCAAAGTCCAAGCGAAAGGAAGCCATATGGGTATAAGTGTAATGAACTGGCCTTTTCCCCTAAGCATCTACTTGGACCACAGTCATTACAGTACTAAAATATTCTTGCTGTGTAATTGCTGTTTGAATCACTTGTCCTTGCCTTTATCCTTGAGGTCTTGCATAAAGATGTTGTTTAAAACCACAGGAATGCAATTAACTGGATGTCTTCTACTTGTTGCACCATTCTTAGCACATAACAGAGGTTTTCTATGGCTATTTGCTATCGCTCTGGACAGTTCCTGACATGGACAGAGGTGGCAGCAGAGAGCACTGTGTCAGACTTCCTGCAGGGCATATAGTACTGGAAGACTGGACATTGTTTTAATAGAAGTAAATTACAAATCTGTATAATATTCTGAAACCAGTTATAAAGATTTTTACTGGAGAACCCCTTTAAGAGAACAAAAGTCAGGCTGAACTACCCCTTTCAAGACTTACTAAGAACTACTTGTTCAGTAGGCATAGTACTAGCTCCCTGCTTTCTGACAATTACAATCAAAATACTATTTTTAAGAATGTTGGGTGATGTTTTTCTAATATTTCTATTGTTTTACAATCTATAATGTGGGATCACAACCCCCCTTCCTCCCCCTCTCTGCTTGCTGACCCTTGCATAGGGCACAGAGCGTGTCTAGAAAACTCTTCTGTAGAAGAAATTAAAGCAAATGTACTGTACCAGCAGTACATTTGCTTTAAGTTTTTCACATGGATAGAACGGTGCCAGCGCAGAAAAGCCAGTGCCGTGGTCCTTTTTTTGACGCACCTCCATTAGAATCAATGGAGCCGTATCACAGAGGAGTGGGGGTTTCCCAGTTCTTTAGCCCAAGCTGGGGCCTAGGAATAGATGATCCTGGCATAGATGGTCCTTATTTTGATTACTAACAGTATAAAGAGTCTACAACCCGAAACATGAAAAGTGTCCCCTCTTGTTACGTTGAGGACTCCTTATCTAAAACCATTTGCTTTGAATTGCCCTTATGACTCAGTAAAATAAATTTGGGCATGTCTAGACTTAGAAAAACATTCCTTCATACTATTTATTGGACCCAATCCATTACATATCTATCCAAAAATTAGAAAGTTGGCTTTCTCTATTTAAGTAGACTTGCCAGGTCGTATAAAAATATTGCGGAAACAAAACACCCTGCAGAGATTTTTTGAGCAGTAGAAAGTTAAAGCGGAGTATGGAAACCAGCTGTTCTCTGGGTGTGATTATGCAGGAACATAAAAAAATGAAAATATTCACAGCATTTATAATTATGTGCAGTCAGATCAGAGATGACAAACCCGTGGCGCATGTTCTCCATGAGAATTTTGTTTGCATGGCAAAAACATGAGTGTGAGGTAAAGATGTTGGTAAAGATGGTATTTCCCTTGTCATGTCCTTAGACTTGTAATTGAGTCAGATATTGACTGAAAGGGACATTGGCTTTGCTGGAGAAGCCCTATAATATGGTGGTTTTGGTGGCCTTACAGGAGCCACCCAGGCTCGGACTGGAATACAGGGGAACAGGAGAAGTCCCCAATGGGCCCTACCCCTTGGTGGGCCCCTGGCAGGAGGTGGGCCTCTCTGTCTGACTCTTTCTACAAGACAATAAAAACAATTTCTATGCTATAGAAGCACAGACAAATATATGTAAGGTACCATGTGTATTCTTGACCTAACAGCATCTAACAGTGTCAGTAGTTTGGAACGAGAATTACAGCTGACAGAAGTCTCGTAACAAATGATAGTCAGGCAGTGGATTGTGGGAAGATAATAAAAAACTATACTCACCAGTCCCTGTGCCCCTGGACCGCGCTCTCTCCCACAGCTGCTGGAAGTTTTTCAGTCATTTTTGAACAGATTCTGTGTATGTCACGGCCCCAGCTCAATGTCACATACTCGCCTGATGGATTGCCTGCTCAGCCAGTCAGTGACTGCAGCGGTGTCCATCCCCAGTCAGTGATTGGCTGAGCGGGCACATTAAGGAAGAGCTTCGGGGGTCACAGGGATGGGTAAGTATACTTTCTTTATTATGTTCCTGCACCCCCCTGCCTACCTGAGATTTGTTAGTTTCATGGGACTTCTCCTTTCAAGAAACTTAAGTGGCGGGTTATGCTGTTCGCATAGACTGACTGAAGAGTTACTAGTAGTGAGCCAGCATCGCTGGTCACATACACAGTGCTGTGCAAGGTCACTATAGTAATGTGAAAGGTTTGGTGCTTATTATATGGTATGGTGTAAGGTATGGTGGGCCCCAAGAATCAAATTCCCAGGTGGGCCCAAGGTGGTGCTCCCCCTAAAATCCATAGGATAGGGGATGTCAAGCTAAGAAAAAAATCTTTCAAATCAACTGGTGTCACAAAGTTATATAGATTTTAAATTTATTTCTACTAAAAACCCTCAAGCCTTCCAGTACTTATCAGCTGCTGTATGTCCTGCAGGAAGTGATGTATTCTTTCCAGTCTGACACATTGCTCTCTGCTTCCACCTTTGTCCATGCCAGGAACTTACTTTGCAGATTGGAGATCGCTGCGGGGGGTCCCAACAAGCAGAGTGACCAGGAATATCAGGTGCTGACCGGCTGTCCGTTTGCTACTCCACAATGGATGATAGGAGACGTAGTTCAGGATAAAAGTATTTACTAGTAGATCTAAATACTAATAAATACTTTTATCCTGAACTACGTCTCCTATCATCCATTGGGGAGTAGCAAACGGACAGCCGGTCAGCGCCTGATATTCCTGGTCACACTGCTTGTTGGGACCTCCCGCAGCGATCTTCAATCTGCATTCTTCTACCGGTCATCCGGAGCTCCAGAACGGGCTGCAGACGGCTTCTACTAATCTGCGCAAGGCGGTGTCGGGCTCGGAGCTCGTCCGCCATAGGTGAGCGGCAACTTATGTGCCTTTTTATTATACAGTTTCAATACAGTATTACGCTATGTGGGCCCGCCGGTGCTCTCTGTCTTTCTAAGGAACTTACTTTGGACAGTTACTTACTTTGGCAGCAGATAATAATGTGTCAGACTGGAAAGGATAACCACTTCCTGCTGAACATACAGCAGCTAATAAGTACAGGAAGACTGGAGATTTTTTTTTGATAGAAGTAAAGTACAAATTTCTGGCACCTGTTTATTTGGAATAATTTTTTGATGGAGTACCGCTTTAATACTGTGGACTATTTTACTTTTAAACAACTTGACAGCCCCTTTTGTACAGCCACTGCAGTTTCTCCATTGATCAACTAATCGGGTGATCACCGATTTCCTATGACAGCCTGGGAAATGTAGTAATACTCTTTGGCTGCCCTTTCCACATACAACGAAATCAGATTGTCAGCTGTCTCATTCATGTTAACAAATCCGCCGTATATAACTGTATACAAGTGGTTTTCTAAACTGTGTATAGAAATGTCTGTGAACCACAAGTGTCCCTCCAAAAAGTTGGGAGATATGGAGGAAGGGCTGACTGCAAAGCATTATGGGGAAGCGTGATGTCATGTGTTTTCAGTCATCATTATCATCATAATAAGATTTTACAGCAATGGAGCAGCTTTATCAACCTGCCAGAGGCAAAACACAATCTGATTCACCTATAGCAACCAATCACAGATCACCTTTCATATATTAACAAGCGCTTATAAAATTAAAGCTGAGCTTTGATTGGTTGCTATGGGCAGATTAGACTGTTTAAATTGTGCATGGCAACCAATCACAGTTTAGCTTTTATTTTACCAAAGTAATTTGAGAAATGAAAGTTGAGCTGTGATTGGTTGCTATGGGCCACATCAAACCATATTATTTAGTGTTCTTAGTGTGGCCTAACCATAAGCAGTTTGCTTGGTCACAAGTGTGTTTAGTGACCTCTGCAGTAAAGGGCATCGCCAGTCATTAATGGGTTAATGCTTCAGATGTGTTTACCTGCAGTAACCATGGCAACCATGCACTGTGATGACAACCGCTTATGTCATAAAGAAGTTTCAATAAAGCAATTCACCGCGCCCTGATCAGTGCCATCTTGGATGCGCCAGAGGACCTTGAGCTTGACAACTTTACTGCCCCCTACCCTTGATGTAATTTGGAGGTTGTAGCAGGGGACCTGGATCTGTGAAGGAGAAGAGATACAGCCGCCTAGCCATCAATAAGGTGACAGATATTGCAGCATCATCTCTCTCACATCCAGTTTATTATACTTATAGTATGGTATTACCCTCTAAGCCCAGGGGAGGGGCAGCTCTCCAGCCATGGCTTCCTCGAGGTTTCCCCCACAGGGGGTTTTTCCTCGCCTGAGTGCTGGAGGGTGACTCTTCGTGAGTTGGGGGTCTGCCATTTTCAGTGTCATGTAATTTTAAATAAAATTGGGCCCCTTTGACACCTGATTTCAATGTGTTGTGTCTTTATTTTGCGTTCTTTGGTTTAACTTGGGGGAGTTGGGGATCCATCACATATTATAGAGTCATAAAGCTGGACATCCTCCCGCTACACAGATCTATCACCTGCACAATGCGCAAAAGTAGTATAGAGCGGTGGCTGGTGGAACTCCTGCTTGTATGTGCATATCCCTGGATTAAAGGAACACTCAAATCTTGAAGAAAAAACATGCATTACAAGGTTTATACCTACATCTACAAGGCTTGGCAAAAGGTTTTATCAAGGGACAGGGTCACACCAATCATAGCAACACAGACACCACCATAAATATACTATAAACTTTACACTAAAATGAGAACATGGCAGAAAAATTGCCAGAAAAAACACCAAAAAGCAGGAAGATGTGCAACAGTCTTAATCTTGGTTCACATTTGTAGTGAATTCAGTAGAATTAAATTGGTACTTTTTTCCTTTCAAATCAACTGGTGTATAAAGATTTGTATTTAACTTTTACTTATCAACTGCTGTATGTCCTGCAGGAAGTGGTGTATTCTCTCCAGTCTGACTCAGTGTTCTCTGCTGCCACCTCTGTTCATGACACAAACTGTCCAGAGTAGAAGAGGTTTTCTATGGGGATTTGCTACTGCTCTGGGGAGAGTTTCTGTCATGGACAGAGGTGGCAGCAGAGACTGTGCACTGTGTCAGCCTGGAAAGAACACAGCACTTCCTGCAGGACATACAGCAGCTGATAAGTACTGGAAGACTTTTAATTAGAAGTAATATACAAATCTATATAACTTTCAGACACTAGTTTGTTTGAGAAGAAAAAAGTTTTTGCCAGAGTACCTCTTTAAATAAAATAAAAAAAAATCAATTAGCTTGACAGTGGAAACTTAAACTAGACAGTGTAAAAATGCACCATATTAAGGTCTCGTTCACACCATGTTTAGTTCTTTTTGCTCCATGACCTCCATACCTTCCCATATAGTTATGATGGAGGCCACTTTATACCATGTGTTCTACATCGACTCCCAAAATTCATACTAAAATACCTCCTATTCTTGCTTTTTTTAAATCACCCCCCTTTTCCTATTTTTTGAATACAAATAAAAAAATAAACATATTTGGTATCGCTGCTTGCATATTCTCTCAAACTATTAAACGATCACATTCCTGATCATGCACAGTAAACAGCGTAAGTGCAAAAACATACGAGGGTACAGGTACGTATACTTTCGTTATTATGTTCTTGCCTGCCTTAGATTTGTCAGTTTAAAGGGAAACTCCAGATAATAAAAACTTGTTTTCTATTAAAAATACATTAAAAGTTAAATATATGTGTCTATACAATGTATTACTGTATCTGTACGGTTCTGCCACACTGGTAGCTGATAGAAATCCAGGAAGTGAAATCCAGGAAGTGCTACCCCCCCCCCCTTAGGAGACAAATCTTCCATGCTTCTGTCTCACATTGTGTGTGTTTGCTGAGATCAGGCTGATGATGCAGACAGGGGGCAGGGCATGATGTCACAGGAGGCTGGGCTGGATCCCCCAATCCCCTGAGTGATTCACCATCTCTGACTGGCCATAAGCAGGTGTTGCATGGATTTCTCTAATTGTGCAGAAGTGTGCAGTGAAATTAGGGCTGTGTTCACACATGTTGGAGTGTCATTGCAGTACTGCAGCGTATTCACAAAAATGATGCAGTAACACATGTAAATGATGCTAAACGGCAGAGAGGATCAGACCCTTATTGTGGGGCTCAATTTCAAAGATAAAAGATGCTTGATCATAATATGTGCTGGGAAATGAAAAGAAAGAAAAAACATTCAAAAAGTTCTTTATTCCAATAGCGTTACAGGTAGAGAATACAGTGTGCAGTGTGGTGTTACAGGTAGAGAATACAGCATGCTCTCTGGTGTTATAGGTAGAGAATACAGTGTGCTGTGTGGTGTTACAGGTAGAGAATACAGCGTGCTGTGTGGTGTTACAGGTAGAGAATACAGAGTGCTGTGTGGTGTTACAGGTAGAGAATACAGCGTGCTGTGTGGTGTTACAGGTAGAGAATACAGAGTGCTGTGTGGTGTTACAGGTAGAGAATACAGCGTGCTGTGTGGTGTTACAGGTAGAGAATACAGCGCACTGTGTGGTGTTACAGGTAGAGGATACAGCTTGCTGTGTGGTGTTACAGGTAGAGAATACAGCATGCTGTGTGGTGTTACAGGTAGAGAATACAGTGTGCTGTGTGGTGTTACAGGTAGAGAATACAGAGTGCTGTGTGGTGTTACAGGTAGAGAATACAGCGTGCTGTGTGGTGTTACAGGTAGAGAATACAGTGTGCTGTGTGGTGTTACAGGTAGAGAATACAGTGCTGTGTGATGTTACAGGTAGAGAATACAGTGTGCTGTGTGGTGTTACAGGTAGAGAATACAGCGTGCTGTGTGGTGTTACAGGTAGAGAATACAGCGTGCTGTGTGGTGTTACAGGTAGAAAATACAGTGTGCCGTGTGGTGTTACAGGTAGAGAATACAGGGTGCTGTGTGATGTTACAGGTAGAGAATACAGTGTGCTGTGTGGTGTTACAGGTAGAGAATACAGTGCTGTGTGGTGTTACAGGTAGAGAATACAGTGTGCTATGTGGTGTTACAGGTAGAGAATATAGTGTGTAGTGTGGTGTTACAGGTAGAGAATACAGTGTGCTGTGTGGTGTTACAGGTAGAGAATACAGCGTGCTGTGTGGTGTTACAGGTAGAAAATACAGTGTGCTGTGTGGTGTTACAGGTAGAGAATACAGCGTGCTGTGTGGTGTTACAGGTAGAGAATACAATGTGCTGTGTGGTGTTACAGGCAGGTCCATATTAACAGCTGCTGCTGCCCTAGGCACTAAACTTGGAGATGCCCCATCTTGCGTAGCGTGGAGGAGAGTGGTCTCGGCCACATGCATTTCTCTACATGAGGAAACATTGTCTGAATCATATTTTCATGGTTTTTAACTGCTTTAAAACATAAATTTCCACAATGAATCAATGATTAGAGCAGTCTGCATATTGTCTGAAGGAAATAGGTAGGTAATAGCTCCAGGCATCACAGCCATACCAGACCTGAACAACACCTCCACACCAGACCTGACCATACCTCCCCCCCTACCCCCCGCAAAAACACACCAGATTTACTGGCAAGTCTGAACAGGAGGTGGGAGACTTAAAAAAAAAGAAGTTGTTTTCTTCCCCCTGCTCCCTGGTGCTGCCCCCCTGGAAGGTGCTTCCCTAGGCACCGGACCACGGGTGCCTAGTGGTAAATACGGCCCTGGTTACAGGTAGAGAATACAGCGTGCTGTGTGGTGTTACAGGTAGAGAATCCAGCGTGCTGTGTGGTGTTACAGGCAGAGAATACAGCGTGCTGTGTGGTGTTACAGGTAGAGAATACAGTGTGCTGTGTGGTGTTACAGGTAGAGAATACAGAGTGCTGTGTGGTGTTACAGGTAGAGAATACAGAGTGCTGTGTGGTGTTACAGGTAGAGAATACAGCGTGCTGTGTGGTGTTACAGGTAGAGAATACAGCGCACTGTGTGGTGTTACAGGTAGAGGATACAGCTTGCTGTGTGGTGTTACAGGTAGAGAATACAGCATGCTGTGTGGTGTTACAGGTAGAGAATACAGTGTGCTGTGTGGTGTTACAGGTAGAGAATACAGAGTGCTGTGTGGTGTTACAGGTAGAGAATACAGCGTGCTGTGTGGTGTTACAGGTAGAGAATACAGTGTGCTGTGTGGTGTTACAGGTAGAGAATACAGTGCTGTGTGATGTTACAGGTAGAGAATACAGTGTGCTGTGTGGTGTTACAGGTAGAGAATACAGCGTGCTGTGTGGTGTTACAGGTAGAGAATACAGCGTGCTGTGTGGTGTTACAGGTAGAAAATACAGTGTGCCGTGTGGTGTTACAGGTAGAGAATACAGGGTGCTGTGTGATGTTACAGGTAGAGAATACAGTGTGCTGTGTGGTGTTACAGGTAGAGAATACAGGGTGCTGTGTGGTGTTACAGGTAGAAAATACAGTGTGCCGTGTGGTGTTACAGGTAGAGAATACAGGGTGCTGTGTGATGTTACAGGTAGAGAATACAGTGTGCTGTGTGGTGTTACAGGTAGAGAATACAGTGCTGTGTGGTGTTACAGGTAGAGAATACAGTGTGCTATGTGGTGTTACAGGTAGAGAATATAGTGTGTAGTGTGGTGTTACAGGTAGAGAATACAGTGTGCTGTGTGGTGTTACAGGTAGAGAATACAGCGTGCTGTGTGGTGTTACAGGTAGAAAATACAGTGTGCTGTGTGGTGTTACAGGTAGAGAATACAGCGTGCTGTGTGGTGTTACAGGTAGAGAATACAGTGTGCTGTGTGGTGTTACAGGCAGGTCCATATTAACAGCTGCTGCTGCCCTAGGCACTAAACTTGGAGATGCCCCATCTTGCGTAGCGTGGAGGAGAGTGGTCTCGGCCACATGCATTTCTCTACATGAGGAAACATTGTCTGAATCATATTTTCATGGTTTTTAACTGCTTTAAAACATAAATTTCCACAATGAATCAATGATTAGAGCAGTCTGCATATTGTCTGAAGGAAATAGGTAGGTAATAGCTCCAGGCATCACAGCCATACCAGACCTGAACAACACCTCCACACCAGACCTGACCATACCTCCCCCCCTACCCCCCTCAAAAACACACCAGATTTACTGGCAAGTCTGAACAGGAGGTGGGAGACTTAAAAAAAAAGAAGTTGTTTTCTTCCCCCTGCTCCCTGGTGCTGCCCCCCTGGAAGGTGCTTCCCTAGGCACCGGACCACGGGTGCCTAGTGGTAAATACGGCCCTGGTTACAGGTAGAGAATACAGCGTGCTGTGTGGTGTTACAGGTAGAGAATCCAGCGTGCTGTGTGGTGTTACAGGCAGAGAATACAGCGTGCTGTGTGGTGTTACAGGTAGAGAATACAGTGTGCTGTGTGGTGTTACAGGTAGAGAATACAGAGTGCTGTGTGGTGTTACAGGTAGAGAATACAGTGTGCTGTGTGGTGTTACAGGTAGAGAATACAGCGTGCTGTGTGGTTTTACAGGTAGAGAATACAGCGTGCTGTGTGGTGTTACAGGTAGAGAATACAGCGGGCTGTGTGGTGTTACAGGTAGAGAATACAGTGTACTGCGTGGTGTTACAGGTAGAGAATACAGCGTGCTGTGTGGTGTTAGAGGTAGAGAATACAGCGTGCTGTGTGGTGTTACAGGTAGAGAATACAGTGTGCTGTGTGGTGTTACAGGTAGAGAATACAGCGTGCTGTGTGGTGTTACAGGTAGAGAATACAGCGTGCTGTGCGGTGTTACAGGTAGAGAATACAGTGTGCTGTGTGGTGTTACAGGTAGAGAATACAGCGTGCTGTGTGGTGTTACAGGTAGAGAATACAGCGCTGTGTGGTGTTACAGGTAGAGAATACAGTGTGCTGTGTGGTGTTACAGGTAGAGAATACAGCGTGCTGTGTGGTGTTACAGGTAGAGAATACAGCGTGCTGTGTGGTGTTACAGATAGAGAATACAGGGTGCTGTGTGGTGATACAGGTAGAGAAAACAGTGTGCTGTGCGGTGTTACAGGTAGAGAATACAGCGTGCTGTGTGGTGTTACAGGTAGAGAATACAGCGTGCTGTGGGGTGTTACAGGTAGAGAATACAGTGTGCTGTGTGGTGTTACAGGTAGAGAATACAGTGCTGTGTAGTGTTACAGGTAGAGAATACAGTGTGCTGTGTGGTGTTACAGGTAGAGAATACAGCGTGCTGTGTGGTGTTACAGATAGAGAATACAGCGTGCTGTGTGGTGTTACAGGTAGAGAATACAGCGTGCTGTGTGGTGTTACAGGTAGAGAATACAGTGTGCTGTGTGTTGTTACAGGTAGAGAATACAGTGTGCTGTGTGGTGTTATAGGTAGAGAATACAGTGTGCTGTGTGGTGTTACAGGTAGAGAATACAGCGTGCTGTGTGGTGTTACAGGTAGAGAATACAGCGTGCTGTGTGGTGTTACAGATAGAGAATACAGGGTGCTGTGTGGTGATACAGGTAGAGAAAACAGTGTGCTGTGCGGTGTTACAGGTAGAGAATACAGCGTGCTGTGTGGTGTTACAGGTAGAGAATACAGCGTGCTGTGTGGTGTTACAGGTAGAGAATACAGTGTGCTGTGTGGTGTTACAGGTAGAGAATACAGTGCTGTGTAGTGTTACAGGTAGAGAATACAGTGTGCTGTGTGGTGTTACAGGTAGAGAATACAGCGTGCTGTGTGGTGTTACAGATAGAGAATACAGCGTGCTGTGTGGTGTTACAGGTAGAGAATACAGCGTGCTGTGTGGTGTTACAGGTAGAGAATACAGCGTGCTGTGTGGTGTTACAGATAGAGAATACAGTGTGCTGTGCGGTGTTACAGGTAGAGAATACAGCGTGCTGTGTGGGACCACAATGAAATCATAAATTACTGCAAATAATTCAGTAACACAATGAAACTGCAATGTGTGAACACAGCCTAGACATTCTGCAGCAGCTTTGGGCAGGGAATAGGCAGGGTGGAGGACTGTGATGAACAGCTGAGGGAGAGCATTGCATTCTGGAACCTGTAGTACTGTGTACAACTGATAAACCAGGAAGTGCAGAAAAACAAAACAGAACAACCCCCCCCCCCCACCCCCCCACCCCCAAAAAAAGAAAAAAACAAATGAATCTTTGGTAGTTTCAAAAATGGAATAGATAGGTAAGTAATGCTATATGCTTCTGCAGAAGTTTCATTTTTTTTTAACCTCTATCTGGAGTTCCCCTTTAATGGTACTTCTCCTTTCAAGATACTTATGTGGCATCCTATACTGTTTGCATAGAGTAATGCACCTAGGAATTCAGAGCTTTAACCAGCAGCCGACAGTGTTTTCTTTGGCTGGTCTCCCTGAGATCAGTGATCTGTTTACTAAATTGGTCTACTAGGCATTGCTTCCACCTAGCCAGAATCCTTTGTTACAACGCCCTGAAACATCTTTGTGGTTGGATACCAGGCTTTGGTATTTTGCTTGTCATATCCTTAGACTCATAATTGAGTTGGATATTGACTGAACTGGCCACAAAACATGGTGGTTTTGGTGGTCTCCATACAGAAGCCATCCCTTTGCTGCATCTTTCTCTGGAGGGATATCTAGCTGGTCCCATGTTTTTAGACTTATAACTGAGGCTCTACAGACTTTTTTGCAGGTAAGGATGTTGTCACACGTCACGTTGCTGTCTCCCCACCCTGGGTCTGACTTGGATTGAAATAGAAAGAAATGACATTACCTATGAAATGAATTGTTAACAGTGTTTTCATCTCCTGTTTTATACGTATCATAGCTTTCATGTATTAGGTCTGTAGCTCAAGAGACTTTTCAGGAATGCGACTTGGGTGCCAGGGGCATGTTACTTGCCTCGGACAGCAGTGGGACACCACCCCCCAATGGGAAGAAGTTCTTTAAAACAGAAGTCCGGCAAAAAATGTTATTAAGGTATTGTATTGCATCCCAAAAGTTTTACAAATCCCCAATATACACTTATTATGGGGAATGCTTATAAAGTGCTTTTTCCCTGCACTTACTGCTGCATCAAGGCTTCACTTCCTGGATAACATGGTGATGTCACTTCCTGGATAACATGGTGATGTCACGACCCGACTCCCAGAGCTGTGCGGGCTGTGGCTGCTGGAGAGCATAAAGGCAGGGGGACACTGATTCTGATATCAGCAGCTTGTCACTTTCCGAAAAGATAGAGTCATCCAATCTGGACTTCCTCCTCTCATGTGGGGTCTTTACCTTTTCCTTCTGCATTGTCCAGACCTAACCATACAGTGTGTGCAGGCATTCTTTTTGGACTCTTTGAATAGATTTCTTCCCTTTTGATAAGAACATTGCCACTTGGGAACTGCCTTATATTATTTGCTAAGAATTTATAAACTATAAATGGAATAAAGCAGTTTATTATACTGACTTACTTCTACAGTGACTCTTTATAGGTCAACCCCACTGGGTTATTCATAACCGATCATGATTAATGTAAGAAATTCTCTGTGGATAAGAGGATGTCCCAAAGCAATGGATTACGCTAAGGCTATGAACAGTAGTTGATAGAGTTAGGGTGATCTCATCATTTCAGGCCTACAGTTGACCCTTCTGCTTTACCCCGCACCCGTGATTACAGTACAGAAGATTTGTTCTGATGACTTGCTGTTTTTTAATGAAGATTCCAGTCTAACGTCTAGACTAAATGCTGGGGGGACTAGGAACGAGACAAGGAGCTGCTGCTGGAAAAGCAGGAAAGTTCGGCATATGAAATATTTTCAGACGTTCTTATCACCAAGAGCCATTTGTTATTCTTAGATTACTATACAAAACAGGAATAAAAGGACGCTGTCTACTTGTAGACATGTGCCAAGAAAAAATGTGCAAAGTAATTTACTCCCTGATTTGATAAGAGATACAATAATAGAACTTTAGCAAGTTCATAGAGGAAAGATGAGGGCACTCACCACTTATGTGATCTTTTTATTTCAATTCATCTCTTTGCGTGCATAACTTGTGCAGGGCATACTGGGCTTAGCGTGGACGCCAGACACCCACCGGATCGGGTGGGTGTCTGGCGTCCACGCTAAGCCCAGTATGCCCTGCACCAGTTATACACGCAAAGAGATGAATTGAAATAAAAAGAAGATCACATAAGCGGTGAGTGCCCTCATCTTTCCTCTATGAACTTGCTAAGGTTCTATATATCTATACTCTTAGTGAGCACCAACCAGTGATTGCTGACTTGTCTCTGTTCAACCGTGGGATCCGGGACCTCGTAAGCCTAGGTTTAGCAGTGTCGGTGGCTATTATTTACCAAGTGTAGAATAATAGAACTTTTTCATTCATTGATTTGCACAGTGTGACTGGCTTAGGCTATAGCAATGTATCAATATAGTACACATATGCCCACTGTTTGTAAAGGGGACTTAGCATCAATTCCTAATAGACTTTCAGTGTTAAAGTGGCTCCTGCACTTTCCATTTCAGGTTAAGAGCTCCTGCAAGCTCCATTGTGCGCACCCACAGGGTTTTCTGCGGCCGCTATTCAATAAATAGCGGTCGCAGAAAACCGACATGTCAGTTTCTCGCAGCGCCGCTAGGGATCCCGGCCGGATTGTATACTATGGGCCACATGTATCATCCGGCGAATGGATGATTTTCGGCGGAAAGTGCCGATTTGCGTCTTTTTTTAAGCAAAAATGGCGGATTTGCGAATAAAATATTCGCAAATCGGCACTTTCCGTCGAGTACGCCAGGGGGCGGAAAGGGGACGGAAAAGGGGCGGAGAGTGGGCGGAACGGAGGGCGCGGACTCAGAGTCCGCGCGATTTATCATCCGTTCCGCCAAAATGTACGCCGAAAACCTACTCCAGTCCTCAGCTGGCGTAGGTTTTCGGCGGTGCGCAACGACGCGCACGGGATTTATGTAGAGGCGGAGCTGCGGGGGCATTTTTACGTCCGGCGTAAAAAACGCCGGACTTAATAAATGCCTCCCTATGTGTATACACTCCAGTCGGGATTCCCTCAGCCTTCAGCACAACATAAGTTCCGTATTAATCACGGCTGTTGCAATAACGGCCTTTACGTTTGTGAACATAGCCTAAAACTGCACAGGAATGGCTTCATCCTCAGCGCCCCATGCTCTATAGGGAGATATCAGCAAGTCAGATTTATCTAACATACTGATAGTTCCCCTTTAAAAGTCTGTTTATCTATATACTCATTGTTTTTAGTTTGGATGTACGTCCATGTATATTTCCAGATGATTGTGGCCTGAGGATAGGTACAAGAACTAAGAAAGTTTAGGATGTTTAAACTTCAGACCCAGCACACACCAATCGCTATAACTAGAGGAAATCAACTTAATGGCATGTCACATTACCCAGTGAATGACACATGAGAAAACAACTCCACTCTTGTTTGTCACATGCAGACTCGTAATATTTTGTCTTGTGAAACGCCCATATCTACTGATTTACCACGCAATAATCATCATAATTCATCTCCACATCTACTCTGTCTGATGAAGATTGCAGTGCAATGTCTCCAGGCCATCTTCTTCTGAGTTTCACTAAAGTCATATGACTGATACACCATTTACCAGAAAATGATTGTAACTATTTTATATGGTTTGGCGAATACGTTAGGAGCGCGGTTCCTATTTCCTGTGAAATAATAGACAAAAGAGGTTTACTGTTTGTGAGTAAGTTCCTGGAATGTCAGTAACAACATAGACAACTATCCATTGTCTGTAAAATAAACTCCGCTCTGCGGCCTATTCAGGTGAACCAGTTGCTTAGGAAGCCACATGGTAAAAAAGTTACTTATTTGATGAGCTTAGTAAATCTTTCTTAATAGCAATGTTGTCGGTTGTTGAACAGTTTAATGTTTATCTGGTGGTCAAGTTTACTATTTTTTTTCATATTGGGCATTGTCAGGAATTCTTTACTAAGCTTGATATACACCTTCAGTTATCTCTCCCGTCTGGCCCCCGTCCTCCCCATACACAGGAATATTGAGCATGGATGAGTCCTGTGTTTTCTATAGGGAGAGACCTCCAACGTGTTTCTATTACATCATTATTCATGGTATCGTACAAGTATTGTAAATTTCTTATGATTTACCATCTGCAGTGTATAACGGTAGACTAGCATATTTTAAAGATCATTTATGTATTATCTTTTAAACAAATGTATTTATACTCATAATTTTTTTTTTTTTAAGCAGTGATCAGAAAACCTGACAACTCAGTATATTTTAACTTGGTCCCAAAGTCGAAATGTAACAGCAAACTGTGAAAGTGTTGTATTGCGCTGCACTTTGTGCATCTAGGCAGTTAGCAGTAACTTCTCGGACTCACTTTTTTTTCTATATGCATTGAAGATTCAGCACTAGAATGTCAGCCTCTTCCTAAATGTATGTATGATTAATAGAACTTCAGCCAATAGAGCAAAAGTTACCTAATGGACCTAGGGCAAAGTCAGCCAGTATCTTTAGTTACCTTAAAGAATATAGACCCTCTGTTATAATTGCTTTATTTATATAGCGCCAACTTATTCCGTAGTATTTTCAGTCCATGTCCCCATTAGGGCTTACAATCTAAATACCAAATTCGCCTATAGATATTGTTTGGAATTTTGGAAAGAGGGATATGCAAAGCAGCTCTGTGAGTCGTCTTTTGGAGGTAAATTTCTCTTCAAGTCAGTTGCATATCCGTCTCCTTCGAATTTCCAGTGGAGCATAAAAGGCCTATAAATCTTCACAAATCTTGATGACACTCTCCTGAAAAAAAAACATTACCCCTTTGGTCCCTCAAAGATGGGTCTCTTTGAAGCCAGCCAGCACCCTTGTACTGATGAGGAGCAATAAGCCCAAAACAGCTGTCTACAGATGGGTAACCATTACTTTTGGAGAGATAGCTGGCTTGGCTTAAAGTGTCACTGTTGTTATGAAAAACTTCTGACTTGTCATAGAGACTTGATCAGTCCAGGTCTGAGTGTTTAGACCCTGACTGATCGTGTGAAGGAACAGGGGGAGGACCATACTGCTGCATGCTCAGTTTCCCGCTCAGTGTCAGAGAAGAGTCAGGCTTATAGACATTCATTATAAGTCCAACTCATCACACGACATAGAGCCGGGAGAGGACCTCACTGAGCACAGCCGTCTCCCAAGTCATTCTCACGATCAGTCAGAGTTTGAACACTAAGACCCGGTCAGACCAACCAAAACTTTTTTTTTCATATTTCAGAAAGCTGCTTTGCATACCCTTCTTCCAACATAGTCTGACACTGTTCAAACACAATATATAGGGCAACAGTAATAGCTACTTGTAGGGTTATTCCTATATTTATAGAAGTAATAACAGAGGTATTACACAATGCAATTGCTCTAAATAAGGATGTTCCAGAATAGTTATGTCATTGGGATTATAATCATAATATATAACATTATAGAAGTAAGTGCTGCTCATCATATGTAGATAGAGAGATAAGATAGATAGAGAGATAAGATAGATAGATAGATATCAAAAGAAATTTCCGCAGCACACCAGCATGTAGTAAAAAAAGGGAGTGGTATTTATTGCATGTGGCAAAAAACACAAAACAGGGATTTTTTTTCTAGATAGATAGATAGATAGATAGAGAAATGCTCCATAGTCTCCATACATTACACAGCAGGCTATTTCTATAAACCTGTATGGAGCTGTGTGTTCTCCTTTTGATCAGTTTGATCTTTTGAACACAGTTATGTTAAAAAAAAAAACATCAAAGGTAGAAATTTGTGACACTTCATTTCTTAGCTCTTAAAAAAAGTTCCTGGAAGTAGAATCCCCTGTCAGAAGAAGCAGTGTCAGGTCTATCTTTACTGTTCCTGTAAAAGCACCAAAAGCATCTCGCTCCATTTCTGACCTTGCACAGAAAGGTGGCAATCAAGGTACCAGAACTAACTGCCCCCCCCCCCCCCACACACACACACACACAAATATACTGTATACCAGGCTATGAAATATGGGCATTGTTTCCAACATTGAGCGAATGCTGGTCACATGGAGGCATCAGCTGCTCCTCTTTGAAGCTCCAGCACAGACAAACTTAATGACAATCCTCCAAAGCGTCCCTAATTGCAGCCTTCTAGATTTCCATACATAGAATGGCCTTTTTCAGGCACACAGCTGAGACTTACAACAACTGGTCTATGCGGCTTTCACAATGGTTTGTCTATTATTATTATTGGCATCCAAGCAAGAACTGATTAGCTCTTTTGTTTAAGGAAAATAACAGAAAATAATTGCATGGAAATGACCCAGTTATCTAGAATGTGCTCATTGTAGAGTGAAGGCAATACAAGGTCCCATGGTAGGAAACACGTAGCACTATTATTATTGTCATCATTCTATATAGCACCATAATTTAGTATGTGCAGAATAATATCTAATGTCTCAGTTGTGCATATGGTTGTATTGCAACACAGAGCCATAATTGGGCACCCATAGGGTTGCATGGGTCTTTTGTGTGCCTTCAAGAAGGATTTCCTGTCATAAAAATGGTGGTATGCTGTATCCCTTGCCATATTTCATAGAGAATATGCCCAACAACACACAACAGATGAAGAAGCACCATATGGCAGCAGGTAGAGGTCCTGTGGTGCCATAGTATGGACCAGCCACCATACAGCTTTGGCTTTATGTAGTAGGCAGTGGCGTAACTACCAGGGTCGCAGCGGTCGCCGCTGCGACCCGGCCCGCCACAAGGGGCCCCTGAGGCCCCCCCTCATCAATCCCTCTTGTGACCGCAAGCAACATTGTGTTGCTTGCGGTCACAAGAGGCCGCCTCCGTCTGCCCCGCATCATGCGCTGCTGCCGGGGGTGTCGCGTCCTATCCCCGGCAGCGTGCGCATCATAGAGTTCCCTGTGTGCCTGTTACCTCCGGCACAGGGAGCGCACATTAGAGACGCTCCCTGTGCTGGAGGTCTCAGCACAGGGAACTCTATGATGCGCACGCTGCCGGGGATAGGACGCGACAACCCCGGCAGCAGCGCATGATGCGGGGGCAGACAGAGGCTGAAGAAGAAGATCGCCGGGGGAGGGCATTGATAGGTGAGTTGTGTGTGTTTTTTTTATTTGTTTTCATAAAGGAAATAGGGGGCTATCTATAGGAGGGAGGGGGAGAGGGGGACATTTATAAAGGGGGGGGAGGTGGCCATCTATAAAGGGGGGCAAGAGAGGGGACCATCTATAAGGGGGGGGAGGGGGCCATCTAAAGGGGGGAGGGGACCATCTATAAGGGGGGGGGAGAGGGGACCATCTATAAGGGGGGAAGAAGGGGACCATCTATAAGGGGGGGGGGGGGGGAGGGGGACCATCTATAAGGGGGGGAAGAGGGGGATCATCTATAAGGGGGGAAGAAGGGGACCATCTATAAGGAGGGGGGAGAGTGGGCCATCTATAAGGGGGGGAAGAGGGGGATCATCTATAAGGGGGGGGAAGAAGGGGACCATCTATAAGGAGGGGGGTTAGTGGGCCATCTATAAGGGGGGAAGGGCCAACTATAGCAGAGGGGGGCATCTATAAGGGGGGGGGAAGGGGCCATCTATAGGGGGGCAATATATATAAGGGGGGGAAGGGGCCATCTATAAGGGAGGCATATATAAGGGGGGGAAGGGGCCATCTATAAGGGGGGCATCTATAAGGGGGAGAGGGGGCAATCTATAAGGGGGGGGCAACATAGGGGGAGAGGGGGCCATCTATAAGGGGGTATACACAGAGGGGGCATCTATAAGGAGGCTACATAGTAGGAGGCATATACTATAAGGGGGGATACACAGAGGAGGACCATCTATAAGGAGGCTACATATAGGGCATAAACTATAAGGGGGTCACATAGAGTCAGCCTAACCACTAAATGAGGGCATAAAGGGGCCAATAAAAATGTGCAGTTTGTAGAGAGATGAGGATGGTGTCAGTGTGAGGAGCCTAATATGTCTGTCTGGCAGATTCTGTGGATTCGTGGCTCGGAGAAGTTCATGATGGCCCAGGATGGATGGAGAAGAAGATGAAAAGGGAAGAACTCCGATCAGAGAAGACGTCCCCTGTAAGTCACCGGATATAACTGCACTGTAATGTATATGGTGTATAGAGCCTGTGTGGAGCTGCGTCCACCTCTATATGACTGGATGCGGTGATATGTGTACAGTGGATGTTATTCAGTAGCAGCGGTGGTGTTAGTAGGTGGTGGTAATAGTCAGTAGCAGAGGTGGTGTTAGTCAGTATGTGGTGGTGTTAGTAGCAGCGTTGGTGTTAGTCAGTATGTGGTGGAATTATTTGTTACTTGTTATCTGGTACTGTGTTTTATTGGTCTTAGTATACAGGATTTGGTCAGTAACAATATGACGGTAATATGTATGGTGATAATATTTCTCTTCCTATCTTTCTTATATGCTGGTGTTATTGGTAATATCTGTCTCGGTGTATATATATATATATATATATATATATATATATATATATATATACACACCAATAGGGGGGGGGGGCCCAAGTTGACCTTTCGCACCAGGGCCCAGGAGTCATTAGCTACGCCCCTGGTAGTAGGAGTAATGATAATGTAGACATATATATTGGGTTGGGCTTAGAAGAACTTCTAAGAATTTAATATGTATGATGACCCCATTGACTTGACCCTGACAAATTATGTCTAGGGAGAAAAGGATTAGGCATTTGGATTTCAACTACCTGATCCTTTTGTTTTTTAGGGATGGGTGTCTATCAGCGACCTATTTCCCCCTTCCCTATGTAGAACACATGAAGGTTGAGGTGGCTTTAGGGTAAGGTGTATGGGTACCTTTAAAGTGAATGTACCAGCGGTACATTGCTTTTTGTTTTTACCATGAATAGACAATCGCCAGCACAGGGATGCCGGTGCCACGTTCCTTTTTCTGAACTGCAGCCCGGTTCCCGCGCACAGCGCCGATCTATTACCGAGCAACAGTCTGGCCTGAAGCACTGGAGGTAGGCCGCCACTCCCAGCAGGAAGAAACCACCACCTCTCTATGACGCAGATCCATTGATTCTAACAGGAACGGAAACCCTGAGCCAGTTACCCCCTTGCAGTGCAGCATCACAGCAAACAAGAGCGACAGGACTCATAGATTGGGGTCTGTGTTTCTTCATATACATCACGTCAGCTATGTCAGCTGCTTCTATGGTTTATACCAGGGGTAGGAAACCTTGGTTCTAAAGCTGTTGCTGCATTAGCTTTGGCTGTCCAAGCATGATGGGAGTTGTTATTTTGCAACAGCTGGAGGGCCAAGGTTCCCTTCCCCTGGTTTATGGCTATGCATACACAGCTGACCTTTACAAAGCTCCAGGAAATGTGACTGTAGAAGTTCTACAATACAACCAGACTGGGGGAGATTTATCAAACATGGTGTAAAGTGAAACTCAGCAACCAATCAGATTCCACCTTTCATTCCTCACAGACTCTTTGGAAAATGAAAGGTGGAATCTGATTGGTTGCTAGGGGCAACTGAGCCAGTTTCACTTTGATAAATCTCCCCCAGACATAAAGCTTGTGGGCTCCAATGCAAAGTTTGTAATAGGGCCCCTAACAATCATAGAGCCTTTATAATAGTGGCATCTTCTAATATAGCAGTAGCTGGCAATGCCCAGGTTTAGCTGTTACCCCTCATATAGCTACATCCCAAATAACATAGGAACCCTCAGCGGCATAATTCCATGATTCAATGATTGTTCACCATTGTGATGCTGCAGTAATATGATACAATCATCTAGAATTGTGTAACGTTGTAACGGCCCTATCACACTAGAGGATTTATTGTGCGAATTATCGTTATTTCGCTCAAATTTAAACAATAATGATTTAGTGTAGACGATCAAATGACCCATGAAAAATCGCTCATCGCTTATTTTGTGCTGACACCAAAATCATGGTTAATCGTTGGCTGTAATTCCGCTGTAATTCCGCTTTTGTTCACTAATCGTTCAGTGTAATTCCATATCTTTCCCTCATTTGCTGGGATCAGATGGAGTAAACGATTGTAGTAACATAACTAATGACTATTGTTCTGTGTAAAATAGTGAGCGATTTCAGGTTAACTATAAACAATCTCATATGCAATCATTCATAGTTAATCGTTATTATCGAGTCATCTAATAAGACTCCTAAGGTCCTATTACATGCTGAGGAGGAAGCAAGAACCGACCTGTCAGCAGTACTGTATTTATCACTAGGCACCCGTGGTCCGGGGCCTTGGGCAGCACCTTGCAGGAGGAAGGAAACAACTTTTTCTTTTTTTAAGTCTCCCACCTCCCATTCAGACTTGGCAGTAAATCTGGTGTCTTTTGGTGTGTGTGTGGGAAAGGGGGGAGGGGTTGGGGGAGGGGGTAATTGGTCAGGTCTGGTGTGGCGGTGTTATCCAGTCACAGTATGGTGGTATTGGTCAGGTCTTGTATGGCGGTGTTATCCAGTCACAGTATGGCGGTGTTGTTCAGGTCTGGTGTGGCTGTGTTATCCAGTCACAGTGTGGCGGTATTGGTCAGGTCTGGTATGGCGGTGTTATCCAGTCACAGTATGGTGGTATTAGTCAGGTCTGGTGGGGCGGTGTTATCCAGTCACATTATGGTGGTATAGGTCAGGTCTGGTATGGCGGTATTATCGAGTCACAGTATGTCGGTCTTGTTCAGGTCTGGTATAGCGGTGTTATCCAGTCACAGTATGGCGTTATTGGTCAGGTCAGGTGTGGCGTTGTTAAATGTGATACCTGGAGCTATCACCCACCAATTTACCAATCCTGTGGTGAGAATTCCCTCAGACAATATGCAGACGGCTCTAATCATTGATTCAATGTGGAAATTTGTTTATGTTTTAAGCAGTCAAAAACCATGAAAAACGTGATTCAGACAATGTTTCTACGTGTAGAGAAATGCATGTGAAACCACTCTCCCCCTCGCTCCCCAAGATGGGACGTCTTTAGGTTTAGTGCCTAGGGCAGCAACAACTGTTAATACGGCCCTACCTGTCAGGTCAACGCTCACTTTCTCCTTGACCCCGGTCACTGTCTGCGTTATTACAAGCACAGACATAGAGAGGGGAAGAGCTTTGGTGCTGCATTAAGCTGCAGGGAGGGGGGGGGGGCTGAATGATCTTAAGATTGTCCGGACGACCCATAGGAGAGAGCAGTGGTGTGCTGCTGCCGTTCCTATTACACTGTGCGACGCACAGAAGACTGTCGCTGTGCTGATCGTTTTGTTTCAGCATGTTGAAAGATCACAATCAGCCGACATCATGTATGTCGGCTGATCACAACCTTTCAAAAATCCTATTACACCAATCGATTATCAGCCGGGACGGTCGGTAATTGACCAAGTACGGCCAATAATCGCTTCTTGCAGTAGGGTCTTTAGTCTCTAGCCATGCTTGGGAAACAAAAACATTCTTTTCCTGATTTCAACTCTTTGCATTATTCAGTGTATAACTTCACCTCTACAAAGAAAACAGATCAAAGGATACTGCAAGAATATATCTGGTCCATAGCCAAACGCATGCTGAGGCGCACGCTAACCGTCACAGTCCTGCTGGGTCTTTTATCATCTGCTCATACTGGTGCTGTATTGTGAGCCAGTCAGTACCCGAAAATCTACTGCAAATTCATAAGGCTTTCGCCACAAAAAGAACTGTTTTTGTAAGCACCGCAGGTACGCGTAGATTCTTGAGAGTTTCTTTAGACTATCATACAACAAATAAACATATAAAGGATGAAAAAAATTAAGAAACAAGTATGTATCTTTAAATTAATCTTTTTCTTTCAAATAAACTTGTTTTAAAAAGTTATATAGATTTTTAATTTACTTCTTTTTAAAAATCCCAAGCTTTCCCATACTAATCAGCTGCTGTATGTCCTGCAGGAAGTGGTGTATTCTTATCAGTCTGACACAGTGCTCTTTGCTGCCACCTCTGTCCATGTCAGGAACTGTCCAGAGCAGGAGAGATTTTCTGTGGTGATTTGCTACTGCTCGGTACAGTTTCTGACATGGACAGAGGTGGCAGCAGAGAGCACTGTGTCAAATTGGAGAGAATACACCACTTTCTGCAGGACATACAGCAGCTGATAAGTACTGGAAGACTGGAGATTTTTAAATAGAAGTAATTTACAAACCAACTATAAACTTTCTGAAACCAGTTCATCTGAGAGAAAAAGAAGTTGTT
This sequence comes from Dendropsophus ebraccatus, assembly GCF_027789765.1. NCBI lineage: Eukaryota > Metazoa > Chordata > Amphibia > Anura > Hylidae > Dendropsophus > Dendropsophus ebraccatus. The sequence goes on from NC_091463.1 coordinate 72,891,486, forward strand.
AGAGTACCCCTTTAAAGAAGTCTGGCGTTTTAAAAAATTTGGCAGCCAGCAGGGCTATTTAATCCTGAAATCCTGAAAATAATCCTGAAATCTTGCAGTTTTTAGTCTGGCCTAATAATAAAATGACACTTCTGTACAGATCACTTTCCAGCAGTGTTTTCCTTATCACAGACAGGATTGCAGCGAAAGTTGAACCAGAATATAAATAAAATAGGACTTAAAATAAGACTTTTATAATAATGTTTCTTCAGAGCTCTGACTCCGCCCTCTCTGTATAGATCACAGAGCATGCCGATAAAACTCTCCCGTAACTAAGAAAATTACAGACCATACAGTATAACGCACATCATACTGCAAAAGCCAGGGAACTCTACTCTAAACAAGCCCAGTGCTCAGCAGTTATGATCCAGAGTAATAGATCAGCAATTACTCCCCAAAAGAAAATAGACAGCAGAAGACAGAATAGAAGGACAATTCCCACTACTCAAAACAATAGGATATTTACTGTGGTCTTAACCTTCCACTATCTTGTTCCTGCTGTTTCTGGCATATGTGAACAGACTCCAACTATAATCAGTCAGAAAAGGAAATGATTTTAAACAAGATCAATTGTGCTAAGAGAAAGAATAAAACAGGTTCCTGATGTGGTTGCTGGAATTGGTAACAGTGACAGGCTCTATATTACACTAGACAGAGGGATTCCTCTTAGTAAGCCATTGGGTAAAAAAGTATAAGGTATGTGGGAACATAATAACAGAAGTATACTTACCCAACCCCGTGCCCTCCTACCGCTTTCTTAACCCCTTAAGGACTGAGCCAATTTTTGTGCTTTCGTTTTTTTACTACTCATGTTTAAAAGGCCATAGCGCTTGCAATTGTTATTTATTAAATACATTTTTATGCCGCGCATGTTTGTGTCCTAATCCCATTCAGCGGCATACGTGTATTTTTATTTGATATTTTTGGCTGGTTCCGCTTTCATCTTATGAAGAAGTCTTCTTTTATTTGCCTGGTCCAGGTCGATGTCCCTGCTTGATTTGTAAAACACCAAACACATATCCTGCTGTGATTTCACAAAAAAAAAAACATAACAGTAAAATGTCCCATGGGTGTTGCGTTTCGCCATTGTCCACTGACTATGAGCTAACATCTGGTCACAGCGTTTTTGACCCCCAAAAATGCCATATTTCTGAAAAATGCCTAGTCTGAGTCCGGCCATATAGTACATGAGAACATACCCCTCTCCCAAAGTTATTCACAGGATAAGGGATAACAGGACCCATAGAGAATTAATGGAGCACCGTCCCCACTGTTTATTTGAGGGGGACACTTTCCCACATTCTCGTGACCACTCGTAGCCCCACCAATCAGCTTGAGTTCTACTATCCACTGCTCCATCCTACTTGCGCTCATTGTTCAGGTGATAGATCTGTGTACCAGGCAGATGTCCAGCTTTATGACTCTGCAATATGTGATGGAACCCCATCTCCCAAGCATAATAAGTTACATCAAAGAACGCAAAATAAAGACACAACACATTGAAATCAGGTGTCAAAGGGGCCCAATTTTAATTAAAATTACATGACACCGAAAATGGCAGACCCCCAACTCACGAAGAGTCAACCACCAGCACTCAGGCGAGAAAAAACCCCCTGTGGGGGAAACCTTGAGGGAGCCATGGCTGGAGAGTTGCCCCTCCCCTGGGCTTAGAGGGTAATACCATACTATAAATATAAGAAACTGGATGGGAGAGAAATCTTGCTGCAATGTCACCTCATTGATGGCCGGCGGATGTAGCTCTTCTCCCTCACAGATCCAGGTCCACTCGATGAAGGGGTAGTCTAAAGCAGACCACCCCTTTTCCCCTGCTAGAACCTCCAAATTACATCAAGGGTAGGGGGCAGTAAAGTAGTCAAGCTCAAGGTCCTCTGGCGCATCCAAGATGGCACTGATCAGGGCGCGGTGCATTGCTTTATGGAACCTTCTTTATGACATAAGCTGTTGTCATTACAGTGCATGGTTGCCGTGGTTACTGCAGGTAAACACATCTGAAGCATTAACCCATTAATGACTGGCAATGCACTTTACTGCAGGGGTCACTAAACACACTTGTGACCAAGCAAACAGCTTATGGTTAGGCCACACTAAGATCACTAAATAATATGTGGCCCATAGCAACCAATCACAGCTCAGCTTTCATTTCTCAAATTACTTTGGTAAAATAAAAGCTGAACTGTGATTGGTTGCCATGTGCATCTTAGACAGTCTATAGCAGCCCATAGCAACCAATCAAATCACAGCTTTAATTTTATAAGAACTTGTTAAGATATGAAAGGTGAGCTGTGATTGGTTGCCATAGGCAAATTAGACCGTGTTTGGTCTCTGGCAGATTGATAAAGCTGCTCCATTACTGTAAAAGTTTATGATTATGATAATGACTGAAAACACATGACATCAAGCTTCCCCATAATGCTTTGCAGTCAGCCCTTCCTCCATACAGTACATCCCAACTTTTTGGAGGGACACTTGTGGTTCACAGACATTTCTATACACTACAATTCCCAGCATTTCCGGTCACTTAGTTTAGAATCCACCAGTATATGGTTATATACAGCATATTTGGTAACATGAAGGAGACGGCTGACAATCTGATGTAATTGTATGTTTAAATGGCTGCCAAAGAGTATTATACATAAAGCTGTTGAGATGAATAGGGAAGGAGGGGATCGCTGCCTGGAAATCCTCCAGAGTATAGACAAGCAGTATGGGTGGCATGTAGCACTACATTTCCCAGGCTTTCATAGGAAATCGGTGATCTCCCGATTAGTTGATCACTGGAGAAACTGCACTGACTGTACAAAAGGGGTTGTTTAAAAGTAAAATAGTTCACAGTATTAAAGGGGTACTCCAGCAAAAATAATGTTTCAATAATTTGTAATTTACTTCTATAAAAAAAAAAATCTCTAGTCTATACTTATCAGCTGGTGTATGTCCTGCAGGTAGTGGTGTATTTTTTCCAGTCTGACACAGTGATCTCTGCTGCCACCTCTGTCCATGTCAGGAACTTTCCAGAGTAAGTTCCTGACATGGACAGAGGTGGCAGCATAGAGCACTGTGTCAGACTGGAAAGAATACACCACTGCCTGCATTTTTTAGGGGGATTTTAGGGGGAGCACAGGCCCAGCCAGTGTCAGACTGGGGTACCATTGACCCACCTGGGAATGCGATTCTTGGGGCCCACTCTACTTACAGATATAACAAGCACCAAACCTTTCACATTACTATAGTAACTCTGCACAGAGCTGTGTATGTGACCAGCAATGCTCGCTCACTGCTAGTAACTTGTCAGTCACTCTATGCAAACAGCATAAAGTGCCACGTCTCAAGGCAGCTCAGCCATTCAGCGGTCATAGCGGAGTCCCTCCTCGGCCGCTGAATCGCTGAGTGGCCTTGAGACGCCATGTTTCATGCCACAGCTCAGACCAGAAAGCGGCTGCAGGACGGGAGAACGGGGCGGCTCCATCCGGGACCCGGCGCTGGAACCGGGGAGGTAAGTGATCGGCGGCCTCTATATCCACCCCCTCCCTGGCCATACAGGGAAAATACACATAGCCCGGAGTACCCCTTTAAGTTTCTTGAAAGGAGAAGTCCCATGAAGCTAACAAATCTCAGGTAGGCAGGGGGGTGCAGAAACATAATAAAGAAAGTATACGTAACCATCCCTGTGCCCCAGTAGTTCTTATTTAATATTCTGATAATTGTAGCTCCCGCAGCTGCAACATCACATACTCGCCCATATGGATCACCCAATCAGCCAATCACCGACTGGGGATGGACACCGCTGCAGTGATTGACTGGCTAAGCAGACAATCCATCAGCCAAGTATGTGACATTGCAGCTAAAGGCTGTGCGAGAGAGCAGTGCAGGGGTACGGGGACTGGTGAGTATAGTTTCTTCATCATCTTCCCGCCCCCCCCCCCCCACCTGCCTGTCATTTGTTAGTTTCAGGAGACTTTTCCTTTAAAGGGGTTATCCAGCGCTACAAAAACATGGCCACTTTTCCCCTCTCTCTTGTCTCCAGTTCAGGCGCGGTTTGCAAATAAGCTCCATTTACTTCAATGGAACTGAGTTTGAAACCCCACCCAATCTGGAGACAAGAGAGGGGGGAAAGTGGCCATGTTTTTGTAGTGCTGGATAACCCCTTTAAAGAGGATGTACCACCAGGTACATCCTCTTTAACCTGAAGCCACGGATCGAACAGCGCCGGCACGGGGAAGCCGCTGCCGCGGTCCGTTTTCCGGTTTCCGTTCCGTGCACGGCGCCGTTCTATGCACCGGAACCGGACGGTCCTCAAGCACTGGAGGTAGGCCGGCCCGCCCCCAGTGGGAGGGAATTCCCTCCCCTCCATGACGCGGCTGCCTTAGAATGAATGGAGCCACGTCATAGAGGGGAGGGAATTCCCTCCCACTGGAGGCGGGCCGGCCTACCTCCAGTGCTTGAGCACCGGACGGTTCCGGTGCATAGAACGGCGCCAGCACGGGGAAGCCGATGCCGCAGCCAGTTTTCCGGAACGAGGCCTGATTCTATGCGTTCGATCCGTTAAAGAGGTTAAAGAGGATGTACCTAGTGGTACATCCTCTTTAAAGGAATCTGCTGACACTGTTAATTGCTGTTAGGTCAAGAAGACACATTGTACCTTAAAAATATTTGTCTGTGCTTCTATAGCATAGAAAATGTTTTTATTCTCTGGTACAAAGAGGCTTCTCCAAGCTCCTTAATAGCAAAAAGCTAGAAAGTCTCCCCTCTCCGCCCTCCCTGCTTCATTGACACCTGCTGGTTTAGGTATGGGAGGGGGAGTTATAGGTGCGTGCACATGACGTGTACATACATATTACATACAAATATGCACAATACATACACACCTCATACACAGAGAAAGAAATGCCCATTACCTATATGCATACATAGTACGCGCACTATACGCACATCTAAACAAATGCACATTACATATATGCATATACACAAACACACATGCACCATACACACAGACTTACATGATATACATACTTCATGTCCACACACCGATTTACCTCTGTTACAGGAAAGCAACAGGTACAGCTCACATGCTGTTAGATTTGCAGCTCCACTGTGCAGGCTGCAGCCCCTCTCCCTCCTCTCCTCCCGTGTCCCAACTGCCAGCAGCAGCATATAGAGCAGATGGGGGCAGCCTGAGAGGAGGAGGTGGTGGAGGATCCCAAGGGAGAAGAGAGGGGCTGCACTAAATCTGCACGCTACATGCTGCTGCCTGTCACCATATTCACTCCTTAGTCACACCCTAGTCACTCCCCTATATAATATGATGAAACCCCAAGTTACTTCATAGAGGCAATCAGTGACTAGGTGAAAGGCATGTGCTGGATATGTCATCCTGGAACTGCTGGACAGGGAGGCCCACCTCCTGCTCAGGGGCCCACCAAGTAAAAAGATGTGTGGTGAGCCCCCAGATGGTGTTATAGCAGTGGGACGTCTGGTCACTTGCTAGATGGAAGTGAGACGGCAGTCCTGTGGTGGATGGCTGAGATATAGCCATACCTTAGGGTTTTGTCACGTGACGCCGGTGCTTGTGAGCACACAGGTGTGATGGCGCCTGCTTTTAAGGTGTAAGGCTGGTTGTACCCTTTTCCCCTGTGGTCGGTGTCCTGTCGGGTTGCTGGCAGGATCCTTAGGATAGTGTAGTCACAGATGGCCAGAGCGGTATAATGACCCTCCCAGATAATAGGACCCGCCACCCACAGAAAGGGGAGATGTCCCAAGGTTGCGGTGTATATGCTGTGTAGGTGGTAGTGAATAATCACAGACTCCGTGAGAGTCTCAACCCAAGTAGTAATGTGCTCTGCCGGGATGTTGGAGTGTATAGAATACTTTTAAAAGAAGAAGAGTAAGAAACCTGTACCTGTGAATTGACCTTCCTAGAGTCTTCCCACCACCTTATGCCCACTAGCGCTGGCTGAACCGTACTAATAGGTGACACAGGCCCCAGACCTTGTAACTTGTGATGAGAAAAGTGCTGAGGGTTCCCTGGCTGACACTCGTGCTGCGAGATAAGGTTCATTGACTTTTATGTTAACTTTGCTCCACCTGGATCAGTTCCTAGCTCTTTGGCTCTTTAGTGGATACTGTCTTGGACTGTTGTTTCTCCGAGTTGAGGTGATCTTCTGACTAATCCTTTCCTGAGAGGTTTAAAGGGGTAGTGCGGCGCTAAACAATTATTCACAAAATAACACACATTACAAAGTTATACAACTTTGTAATGCGTGTTATGTATGTGAATGGCCCCCTTCCCCGTGTTTCCCCCACCCACGCTAGACCCAGAAGTGTGGTGCATTTGCGATGCCCTGGCCCCTGGGGGCCACTTCCGCAGTGCTGGTGTTATGAGCGGGCAATGACCGGGGCAGCTGCAGGGGTTATACTTGTCACGGTATAGGCCTGAGGGCGGCACAGCTGTAGGGCCGGTCTGAGGAATCTGCGGGTGATGATGGGCATGCGATTCTTCGCTGCACCTAGTCAGGGCACCAGTTAGTGGACACCAATGCCAGGGTTCAGTAACAGCGGTTTTATTATAGATGAGGTAACTAGTAGCAACAGTTCTGTCCGGATGCAACCGGGTATATAGCAGGCTTTGACAAATAAAGCAGGAGTGGTGCTGCATAGGCTGTGAGAATACGTGCCGGATGATGGGAGTTGGAGTATGAGAGAAATAGCGTTGCTGGGTGGATTAGCTTGAGAGTAATACTTGCTGTGAATCCTTGTAGCGATGAGGAGAGATATCGGAATGACACCCAGATGAGAGAGAAGACTCCGGACACTTGAGCAGGCAGATACAGCCGAAGACTGGTATATAGCAGCAGACTTAGTCACTCTTCTGTGGGAGAGGATAGAACCACACAACCTCCTTGCTTGGAAGCAGGGGCTGAACTGACTTGTCAGCAGGAAGTGGGAGGTCACATGGTTGCTCCTGGCCAGAGCTAGTCAGCCATTGGAGGGACCATGGTTACAGGTCACGTGATCAACAGCCTTGCATACCACTGTACACTGTAATAATACACAGGAATACATGAGAATACACATGAGAATGCACATTACCAGAGAATACTAGGGGAAAACCAGCAGCAGTTGCAGTGCAAACACTTACCAGAACAGGCATTGACACAGAAATAGAAATGGCCATAATAGGAGTAGTAGTCTGCATGTTCTGGGACACTGCATACCTCCCTAGCAAATTTGAGCCGACCTCGGCGAATCTAGAAGGCAGCAAACATGAATAGACTGGACAATCAAACAACAGGAATGAATGATGAGAGTGAGTGTGATGAAGTGTGTGTTTCCCACGCCCAAGGCACAGGTGAGAAGAGAGAGAGAATGAGAAACCCTAGTGGCAGGACTTCACCTAGGGGTGCCTAACGTACTCTGGCGACCAGGTAGCTAGTGCGTGAACCATCTGACGTGTAAGCCAGGACAACTTAACTGCTGGCGGGTGACCCTCAATATTCCAGCCAGTTAGACAGTAGGTTTTCTGTTAAATGTGTTACCCTACTGGAAAAGAGAACTGTGAAGACCTGTGTACTACCTTGGCGTGTCTGAGTAGTGTCTTGGATACCTGGAAGAGAAAAGAACAAAATAATAAAAGCAAACATACATGGGGAGCTCCCTTTCATACCACTCAATCACACACACAAGCACTCCACAGGCCAAACACACGAAAAGGTATCCAAGGTGCGATATGTATGGACCAGTGTGAAGGTTAGGTATGACTATGTGTGATAACTACTGTGTTGGGACAAGACAGAGGTAAACAAATACTGGAAACAAAAAGGAAGGGAAACACAACAGACAACAAATACTGCGAGGTCTTGAGGAGAACTGGCTCACATGAATCTGAATGAAAATCTGAGAAAAATCTGCATATGAACTGGCTCAACTAAATCTTTCCAGCTATAGATATGATAATAATACACAATAATGAGACTGGATGAGAAAATACACTCCTACATAAACTGGACTTTCTCTGAGGTATATGTAAACTGACTTCTCTTACTCAGAGGAGGAGCTTTCTGACTTAGGCAAAATACACTGGAAAATATACTGTTTTACAAAAGAGGCACTCTACTCTGAGGCAATCTATGTAACCTTGTGCTTACTCAGAGGAGGAAATACAAAGACTTCGATAACACTGGAATGCAATAGTAGAAAAAAAATGCAATAATGAAATAAGTGCAATAATACCCTGTGTGGAACACACAATCACAGGAAAGTGCATTAGGAAGGAATGGGTTAAGTGTCTCTGTTAGGTAGAGTCTCTTTTAGGCAATTAGAACATCGTCCATGTAAAAGGCTCTGGGACAGGCACTAGAGAACCTTTTGTTACTGTAAGTGTCCATCAGCTCATGGCTGGTTAGTACAGGGAACTTGGTCAGGAGGACCAGGCACGAACCTTAAACGTCGCATAGCAGGAACCTGAAACAAAACAGTTAGACAACAAAACAGTTTAAGGGCTCTGGTCTCTGTAGCGAAGTGGAGGAATTCCTCTGGTAGAGCGCTCAGACCGTCTCAGCGGAGGATCCTCTTCAACAGTGATTGGTGCAGGTACCGGTGGAAGATCACCCCCAGTGTCTGGTTGTAAAGATGGAGTCGTTGGAGGCACAATTGGAGGTGGAGAAACCGCTGAAACGGGTACAAGGAACGCTGGATAGCCTACGGCCATGAGGAACGGTTCAACTTGGAACATTTCTTCCAGAGAGAGAGGTTTAGCTGGAGCTGCTGGGGGAGCCGGAGGCGTGGATGCAGGTACCGGACACGGTGCTGTAAGGCCCTGTAGGTCCTCCTTAGTGCAACGTTTTATCCTATTCCGATGCACCGTCTGTGGGGCTAGCCCAGGCTTTTTGACTTCATACACATCAGTCTCTGGGTAAGGGATAGAGGAGATGACATAGGGCTCAGGCTCCCAAAGGCTTTCAAGTTTGTGAGAGCGATGATATTTCTTTAGCCAAACTTTATCCCCCACTTGTAGTGGTGTGGCATTCGCCCTTAGGTTGTAGGCATCCTCTTGGCGCTGCTGAGCCTCCCCCATCCTCCGGTCAACAATTTCCCGGGCATTCTGGATTCTCCTCTGATGTTCCCGAACCCAGTCCGTTTCAGGTAGGGGGTTGAGGGTGTCAGGAGCTTGGACTCCAAGAGCACGGTCCTGAGGAAGTTGGCCTTGGCGGCCGAACATCAGGTAGAACGGGGAGTAGCCAGTGGAACAATGAGTGGTATTGTTATAGATCTCCACTAGTTCATCCAACAAGTGGGGCCACTCTACTCTCTTGGTCACTGAAGCCGTTCGGAGCATGTTGATAAAGACCTGGTTAACTTTTTCACACAGACCATTCCCTTGAGGGTGATAGGCCGTGGTGCGGAGCTTCTTACATTCATGGTAGGCACACAGCTCCTGGAAAAGTTGCGACTCGAAGGCCGGACCCCGGTCCGTCAGCAGAGACTCTGGGCACCCATAGTGCTTTACATACTCCTTGTAAAAAGTAAGAGCAGTGGTCTTGGCGGTCAAGTCCCTGACAGGTACCACGACTACCCACTTGGAGTAGTGGTCAACCATGGTGAGGGCGTAGGTATACCCGCATCTTGTAGGGGCTAGCTTCACATGGTCCAGGGCGACTAGCTGATTCGGCCGGTGGGAGGTGATTGGATGCAAAGGGGCCCTGACTTCTCTTCCCCCAGCTTTGGAGATATTACAGGCAGGGCACTCAGCACACCAGTTCTCGATGTCAGCCCTCATCCCGATCCAGTAGAACCGCTGTCGGATAGTGGCCTCCGTCTTGTGTACCCCGAAATGACCGGACCGGTCATGGTAGGCATCTAGCACCATCTTAGCGTCTCGTCGGGGAATGAGGATCTGGTGGCACCTCTCCCCAGAGACCGGATCAAGAGAGTTTCGCAGGATCAGTCCCTTCTGTAAGAAGAGCCTCTTTCTTTGCCTCCAGAGTCGCCTGAGCTCGACATCAGGATAGGGCCTCTTTATCCGCATGGGGACCCGACCAGTAGAGAGGTAGTCATAGATCTCCCCCAGGACACGGGACTCTTCCTGGATGGTCTGCCACCTGGCCAAGTCTTGCGGGGCCCTAGGTGGAGGCGAAGGCGTTTCAGGCCCGGCTACATCAATAGCACTCTGGGTAGCGAACCTTTGATAGAAGGGAGGCATTTCTACGTCTTCCCAATCGCTGTCCTCTGGGGCCTCTTCGCCCTTGGATAGTCGGGACAGAAGGTCTGCATTGACGTTAGCCTTGCCACTGCGGTACTTAATTTCAAACTGGAAATTGGCCAGTCGAGAAGCCCACCGCTGCTCCAGGGCGCCCAGCCGAGCAGTGTTGAGATGCGCCAACGGGTTGTTATCCGTATAGATGGTAACAGGGGTGGCAGCCAGGTAGTCCTTGAACTTTTCAGTGACGGCCCACACTAGGGCTAGTAACTCCAACTTGAAGGAGCTATAATTGTTATCGTTCTTTTCAGCACCCCGAAGACTCCGGCTGGCATAAGCTACGACTCTCTCTTGGCCATCTTGAACCTGGGACAGCACAGCTCCCAGGCCTTGGAAGCTGGCGTCTGTGTAAAGCCGGAAAGGAAGGTTATAGTCCGGGTAGGCCAGGATAGGAGGCGTGGTCAACAGGCGTTTCAGGGTTTGAAAAGCAACCTCCTGCCGTTCGGACCACTCGACGGGGAGTCGTCGGTTGTAGCTTTCTCGAGGGCAACCCCGGAGTAACTCATTGAGGGGCTCGGCCACTTGGGCAAAGTGGGGAATGAAGCGGCGGTAATAGCCGGCAAATCCCAGAAAGCTTCTCACCTCCTTGACGGTCTTAGGGGTATCCCAGTGTTCCACAGCCGAGATCTTCTCTGGATCGGGTCGTATCCCCTCAGCACTCACAACGTGCCCCAGATAGTTCACTTGGGGTTTGAGAAGGTGGCACTTGGAAGGCTTGATTTTCAGGCCGTGATCGATTAGGACCTGGAACACTTCAGCCAGATGATGGACGTGATCTTCGTAGGTACGTGAATAGACAATCACATCATCTAGGTAGAGCAGGACACTCTGAAAGTTGAGATGGCCGAGACACCTTTCCATCAACCGCTGGAAGGTAGCGGGGGCGTTGCACAGACCGAAGGGCATGCTGGTGAATTCGAATAGTCCCATGGGGGTGGTGAAGGCCGTCTTCTCACGGTCTTCGGGTGCCATGGGCACCTGCCAGTACCCACTGGTGAGGTCCAAGGTGGAGAAGTAGGCGGCTGACCCCAAAGCAGCAATAGACTCCTCGATCCGGGGCAAAGGATAGGCATCCTTGTGGGTGATTGTGTTTATCTTCCTATAATCCACGCAGAACCGGATGTTACCGTCTTTCTTCCTCACGAGGACAATAGGGGCAGCCCACGGACTCTGACTCTCTTGGATAACGTTAGAGTCTTTCATCTCCTTGAGCAGTTTCTTGACCTGCTGATAGCTGGCAGGAGGGATTGGCCGATGTTTCTCTTTGATAGGCAGATGGTCCCCAGTGTTGATCCGATGCTGGACCAGGTTGGTCTTCCCGAAATCGAGGGAGTGTTTGCTGAAGGCCTCGTGATACCTTTTGGCCACCTTGAGGATGCCGTGGAGGTATTCAAGTGGGGTATTGGCATCGCCAATATGGAGTTCATCCCACCAAGGGGCGAGAGCCCTGTTTGAGTCCCTTTGAGTGCCACGGATGGAACTCTGATAGGCGATGGTCTCCTCACAGATGATGTCCTCAGGATCGAGTTGGTATAACATGGCCACGGTGGTGAACTTGGGTAGGTCAGCTGAGGAGTCTCCAAGGTTCACCAGACGGACAGGGACCTGACCATTGGAGACGGTCACCAGGCTCCTAGCGGCCCTGACAAGAGGTTGCCCCTCAATTTCAATAGCATCCAGAAGGGCCACATAATCAGCATTGTTGAGGCCTGGACGGACCCTGCACCAGATGAGGAACTCACTGTTAGCTGGGATGGTGATCGGACGAGCATCTCTAGTGCGGACACGGCAGATTTCTCCTCGAGGATTGGCAAATTTCCGCTGAGCGTCGAGCACCTTTATGGTCTTCTGAACGGCTTGCCTGTACTGAGGAGACATAGCACAAGACATAGAGGCATTCAAGGCATCCAACACTTCAGTGAATACATGGCGGATAATATTCATGCCTAATACCACGGTCCCACTATCTCCCTGAGCCTCAGTAACAATGATACCCTGACGCGCTAGCTCCCGCTTCCCTATGCAGACAGTGGGTTCCCAGTAACCTAGTTGCACAATAGGACGACCATTACTAGCAATAAGTTTCAGACGGTATTTCTCAACTGGACCTAGGGTTCTCAGATCCCAATGTTCTTCAAACACATGCCTCGGGATAGTGGTAACCTGGGAACCTGTATCTACCAGAGCCTCCAGGGGGACTCCGTCCACCCAGAGAGTCACATGCGGGCATTGTGAGAGGAACCTTGAGAACCACTGTGCTTCCTGCGGGCCTGGATCTCGACCTCCTGGGTGTTGGCCCTCGGACCCAGGGGTAGCCCGTTTAACTGATAGCACTGAGAGCGGTAGTGTCCATGTCGCCTACAGTGGCGGCAATAGGGGCGCTCAGGGGATCTAAGTCTCGGTGGAGGAGGCCGATCGGGAACTGAATACTCAGGGCAGGGGTCCTGTGGTGGTGGAGGTGTTGGATAGGCCCCTTGTAGCCCCCTCAGGGCTTGGCAGAGAGAGTCAACCACTTGCGTAAGGAGAGCAGGGATCGCTGGTGAATTAGCCGGGATAGACTGTTGGGCAGCTTGTATAGCGGAAACTGGTGGAACCATAGTGGGCACTGGAGGTGGGGGTATAGGTCCCACCGGATCCGGGCAATCCGAATCTGGAGTACAGCCGGCACAGGGATTGTCAATGCCAACCACCCTCAGAGCCAGAGTCTTGAAGTCCAGGAAAGGCATTGTAGGGTTTTGGGCAGCTAGCATACGCAGTTGGCTCTGGATGAGTCTAGAGTCCACCCCCTCTATGAAGCGGTCAGTGATCATACTCTCCACAGCTGAGGGGTCTATGGTATCAACCTGTCTCAGGGCCCGGTAGGCAGATTGGAGTGCTAGTGCATAGTCTCTGAGGGTCTCACCTGGCCTTTGTCGTCGGTCATAAAACTTAAGGCGGACCTCCGTGGGTGACTGTACCTCAAATTCTTTACTCAGCCGGGTCAAGATCTGTTGTACATTAGCTTTCTCCGTAGCTGGCCATGACCGCACCTCCTCGGCAGCGGGACCCTCAAGTTGTCCTAGCAGCAACTGCACCTGCTGAGTGGGAGAGAGTGAGACAAGTTCAAGGGTGCGGGAAATTTTTTCCTTGAAATCAGCCAACGTGTGGGGTTCTCCTTTATAACTGGGAAGATTGTTGGGCCCAATGAAGAATGGGACCGCTGCGGTAGCCATAGCAACGGGAGCCGCGGGAAGCCTTCTTCGGGCCGTCGGCGAACTGCCGGACCCGTCAGAGTCACTGTGATGGCCGGTGGACATGACGAGGGGTTCTGGTGTAAGGCGCCTGGAAGAAAGTAGGAGCGAGGAGAGCTTGCGGGAACAGCAGGCACCGATAGGCAGGGTGTCCGGGACCGGAGAGGAATAGGGCGGAAGTCAGCATCAACACTTCCGGCGGTCCGGGCACAATCTCCTTCCCTCCTGCAACAGAGGCTTGGATACTGCAGGGCCGGGGCGGAGCGCGCGCGCGCGCGAAGACAGTGCGTCACCGGCTGACTTGACCCCTTGGCAGGCCGCAGCGCGGCAATAGCAAAGCCTCTGGGGGGATTAGCAGTACAGTTCTGGGGGCACTGACAGTTGGCACAACACAGTCATTCAATCCTGTTCGTGACGCCAAAAATGCGATGCCCTGGCCCCTGGGGGCCACTTCCGCAGTGCTGGTGTTATGAGCGGGCAATGACCGGGGCAGCTGCAGGGGTTATACTTGTCACGGTATAGGCCTGAGGGCGGCACAGCTGTAGGGCCGGTCTGAGGAATCTGCGGGTGATGATGGGCATGCGATTCTTCGCTGCACCTAGTCAGGGCACCAGTTAGTGGACACCAATGCCAGGGTTCAGTAACAGCGGTTTTATTATAGATGAGGTAACTAGTAGCAACAGTTCTGTCCGGATGCAACCGGGTATATAGCAGGCTTTGACAAATAAAGCAGGAGTGGTGCTGCATAGGCTGTGAGAATACGTGCCGGATGATGGGAGTTGGAGTATGAGAGAAATAGCGTTGCTGGGTGGATTAGCTTGAGAGTAATACTTGCTGTGAATCCTTGTAGCGATGAGGAGAGATATCGGAATGACACCCAGATGAGAGAGAAGACTCCGGACACTTGAGCAGGCAGATACAGCCGAAGACTGGTATATAGCAGCAGACTTAGTCACTCTTCTGTGGGAGAGGATAGAACCACACAACCTCCTTGCTTGGAAGCAGGGGCTGAACTGACTTGTCAGCAGGAAGTGGGAGGTCACATGGTTGCTCCTGGCCAGAGCTAGTCAGCCATTGGAGGGACCATGGTTACAGGTCACGTGATCAACAGCCTTGCATACCACTGTACACTGTAATAATACACAGGAATACATGAGAATACACATGAGAATGCACATTACCAGAGAATACTAGGGGAAAACCAGCAGCAGTTGCAGTGCAAACACTTACCAGAACAGGCATTGACACAGAAATAGAAATGGCCATAATAGGAGTAGTAGTCTGCATGTTCTGGGACACTGCACATTATACTCACCGCATCTCGTGTCGACCCCCGGCTGCCATCTTGGGACAATGACGTAGTCTTGTATAACTTTGTAATGTGTGTTATTTTGTGAATAATTGCACTACCCCTTTAACACTGCATCATGCAGGGTATAGGCACTAAGGGAGAAGTTTGTAAAAGAGCACTGTCCTGCGTCCTGCCCATGCGAGGTACTGACTAAGACTACTCCTCTTCTTTACGGGGGGGGGGCCCGAGGCTCCGGAGGGGCCCATGCCCCGCCGCCCACATTATAATCCGCCACTGAGTCTTAGTCCCCCGGCTGATGCGCGGCTGCCGGAGGTGTCCCGTCCTATCCCCGGCAGCGAGCGCATCAGAGAGCTCCCCGTGCGTCTGTAGCTGTGACTTCCAGCGCACGGGGAGCTGTATGATGCGCGCGCTGCTGGGGATAGGACGGGACACCTCCGGCAGCCGCACATCAGCCGGAGGCTGTAGAGGGAGAGAGGCTTGACGGGGAATGGACGGCAGGTGAGTTGTGTTGTTTTTATTTTGGTTTGTTTTGTTTTATCTGCTGGGGGGGGGGGGCAATCTATAAGGGAGGGGGGAGAGGGGGACAATCTACAAGGGAGGGGGGAGAGGGGGACAATCTACAAGGGAGGGGGGAGAGGGGGACAATCTATAAGGGAGGGGGAAGAGGGGGGAATCTATAAGGGAGGGGGGAGAGGAGGACCATCTATAAGGGAGGGGGGAGAGGGGGACCATCTATAAGGGAGGGGGGAGATGGGGACCAATCTATAAGGGAGGGGGGAGAGGGGGACCAATCTATAAGGGAGGGGGGAGAGGGGGACCATCTATAAGGGAGGGGGGAGAGGAGGACCATCTATAAGGGAGGGGGGAGAGGAGGACCATCTATAAGGGAGGGGAGAGAGGAGGACCATCTATAAGGGGGGAAAGAGGGGGACCATCTCCTATAAGATCAACCCCCTCCTCTCCTGACATCCTCTGTGCTGCTGTGACCTCCCCTATAAGATCAGCCCCCTCCTCTCCTGACATCCTCTGTGCTGCTGGGACCTCCCCTATAAGATCAGCCCCCTCCTCTCCTAACATCCTCTGTGCTGCTCGGACCTCTCCTATAGATCAGCACCCTCCTCTCCTGACATTCTCTGTGCTGCTGTGACACTGTGTCCTCTCCTATAGGATCAGCACCCTCTTCTCCTGACATCCTCTGTGCTGCTATGACCTCCCCTATAGAGCAGCACCCCCCTCTCCTGACATCCTCTGTGCTGCTGTGACCTCCCCTATAGATCAGCACACTCCTCTCCTGACATCCTCTGTGCTGCTGGGACTTCTCCTATAGGATTAGCACCCTCCTCTCCTGACATCCTCTGTGCTGCTGGGACCTCTCCTATAGGATTAGCACCCTCATCTCCTGATATTCTCTGTGCTGCTGTGACCTCCCCTATAAGATCAGCCCCTCCTCTCCTGACATCCTCTGTGCTGCTGTGACCTCCCCTAGAAGATCAGCCCCTCCTCTCCTGACATCCTATGTGCAGCAAGGGACCAAACACTATGTTTATTGGGGACAGCATGGGGGGAGGGGGGGGGGGGAAAGTGGATTACAATGTGGGTGGATTGACCGGTGGGGGGGGGGGCGGCCCAGGTTGGGTGGACAGCCCGGGGCCCAGGGTACATTTAATCCGCCACTGATCAGGTCTGTGACCTTCCTCCACAGAATCTCGTCTAAGACCCCTCCTTAACCCAAGGGACTAACTTACTATCCAGCATGTAAGGTGCGCTGTGGTTGGGTGGAAGTCCCTACGGACTGCGACAGTAGCACAACCATTGACACTAGACAGTTTCTGTAGTGTAAGAGTAGTAACCACAACCATTACACATTAGGTATCCTTCACATTGTATGCAACTTTGCTAGTTTGTGTGGTGCAGCTGCTATGCAGTGGTCTGGTAACTGATATATTACTCTGGATCTGCTGTCCATGACTGCTTAGCACCTCAGAGCTTATTTAAAGCAGATCTCCTAAGTAAAGATTCCCAGCTTTGGCAGTAGGGTACATATTTAATAAATGTTCCTAGTTGCTTAGTTCCTTGATTCAGTTTCTGTTAAAGGTCCTTTTTATATGCACTAATGGCACTCGAGTGGCCTGGCCGAACAATCGATCTCTGTATTGTTTGTGTGCCCATTTTATTTCATTGCTATCAACCGCAGATATTTTGTTTACACAGGAACATATGTAGCCTGTAAACAATAATTTTAACACTGACACAACAAAAAAAGGCTTCTAGCAATTCCTGATAATCAGCCCGTATAATAGGGCCTTTAGTTTTGCCTTTGTTTCTGGGTCCTAGTGCCTGTTCATCATCTTTAGCTCCAGTTCCTGCCTACTATCCTTATAATTTATTTATGTCATTGTCGTCCATTCCTCATTGTTCGCTTACCATTGTCTATTGGTAAGTTGCTATTCCTTGTAGTCTTTCCTTCCAACATTAGTACAAGCTCTGCATGGTTTTTTCATGCCACTATCTGCTTATTATACAGTTTGGTCCTACTGTAAGGCCTGGGGGTATCTGAATATTGAAAGTCCAGTTCTGCCAAATAGTAATTAGTACAGAAAGATGAATAGAAATACAATATGCAATATTCCTTCTCTTTGTTTTTAAATCCAGGAAAATAAGTTAGATGACAATTCTGCTATACAGCAGCTCGGACATAGATAGACAGATAGATAGATAGATAGATAGATAGATAGATAGATAGATAGATAGATAGATAGATAGATAGATAGATATGTATATATATATATATATATATATATATATATATATATTATTTATTTTTTTATCATTATTTTTTTTCATATGACCTATTCAGTGCAGGGAGAGAATGTTTTCTTCACTCCATTTAGCCCCTTGAATGGTTGGGCCAGACTTGTGTTATTCCAGAAGATCCAACAAGCCAGACATCGAAATGTATTATATAAAGAGATAGCATTGAGGAAGTTTGCCTCCGCTGCCAAATTTCTATCTGTAAATGTCACCCTGCAGAATTATTCAGGAAATAGAAGCGGCATAATGTGGCAGAAGCAATGCTCCCTTTCATAGTTGCCTTTGTGCTTCTTACAAACTCTGGTGATCTGACTTTGAAGTCTGGGCTGTTAGAGGATCCTGCGTGGGCACTTCACTAATGTTACCGCATACATTTTACAATTTTTCTTTCTGGTCTGACCTCATATTCTCCAGCAGACTCCGAGTCATGATTAGCATTAGCAAAAGACTAAATTCTTTTCATTAGGTCTTTCTGTACTGTGCATATTTTACTATGGCTCCGAGCCAAGGCAACAATTAGACAGACTGGGTTGTCTTAGGCGGCGGAGTATAGAGGAGGGAGACGGCCATCAAGTCTAATTATATCATGTCTGAAATGGAGCGCAAAGAAAGGCCGGGGAGTTACCCGTAGTAACCAATTAGATATATGATTTGGGCTTTCACAAGGTTAGATCAATGGAGAGCTAGCCTCTAGGAAAGAGACAGTGTCTCATCCATGTAGGAGACTATAGGCAGAGCAAGTGCCTGAGTAGATAATGAAGGGGCCATGGCACTCACTGGGGGCATAACCTCTTTATTCTGGTGATGAGTGGGAGACACATAGTCTGTTTTGTATAAGGACATTAATGTCTTGGATGCCATATATAATATTCTTTATACACTGCTCAAAAAAGGGAACACTCAAATAACACATTCTAGTTCTGAATGAATGAAATATTCTCATTGAATACTTTGTTCTGTACAAAGTTGAATGTGATGACAACAAAATCACACAAAAGTCATCAATGGAAATCAAATTTATTAACCAATGGTGGCCTGGATTTGCAGTCAGACACAAAATTAAAGTGGAAAAACACACTGCAGGCTGATCCAACTTTGACGTAATGTCCTTAAAACAAGTCAAAATGAGGCTGAGTATTGTGTGTGGCCTCCACGTACCTGTATAACCTCCCTACAATGCCTGGCATGCTCCTGATGAGGTGGCGGATGATCTCCTGAGGGATCCCTTCCCAGACCTGGACTAAAGCATCCGCCAACCCCTGGACAGTCTGTGGTGCAACGTGACGTTGGTGGATGGAGCGAGACATGATGTCCCAGATGTGCTCAATGGGATTCAGGTCTGGGGAAGAGGCGGCCAGTCCATAGCTTCAATGCCTTCATCTTGCAGGAACTGCTGACACACCCCAGCCACATGAGGGCTAGCATTGTCCTGCATTAGGAGGAACCCTGGGCCAACAGCACCAGCATATGGTCTCACAAGGGGTCTGAGGATCTCATCTCGGTACCTAATGGCAGTCAGGCTACCTCTGGCAAGCACATGGAGGGCTGTTTGGTCGACCAAAGAAATGCCACCCCACAACATTACTAACCCACTGCCAAACCGGTCATGCTGCAGGATGTTGCAGGCAGCAGATCCCTCTCCACGGACTCTTCAGATTTTGTAATGTCTGTCATATGTGCTCAGCTTGAACCTACTTTCATCTGTGAAGAGCACAGGGCTCCAGTGGCGAATTTGCCAATCCTGGTGTTCCCTGGCATGTCGGTTTCTAACCGTTTGTGCAGACACATGCACATTTGTGGCCTGCTGGAGGTCATTTTGCAGGGTTCTGGCAGTGCTCCTCCTGTTCCTCCTTGCTCAAAGACGGAGGAAGCGGTCCTGCTGCTGGGTTGTTGCCCTCCTATGGCCTCCTCCAGTCTCTGGACACTACGTTGACAGACACAGCAAACCTTCTTGCCACATCTCACATTGATGTGCCATCCTGGATGAGCTGCACTACCTGAGCCACTTGTATGGGTAGTAGAGTCCGTCTCATGCTACAACAAGTGTGAAAGCACCACCAACATTTAAAAGTGACCAAAACATCAGCCAGAAAGCAATGGTACTGAGAAGGGGTCTGTGGTCCCTACCTGCAGAACCACTCCTTTATTGAGTGCGTCTTGCTAATTGCCAATTATTTCCACTTGTCTATTCCTTATTGTTATATTGTGTTGTTTAATTTCTATATATTGAAGTATGCTTGCCTTTTTTCTTTGCTCCTTAACACACATATCTATGTTTATTCTACAACCATATAGTTAGAGTATATAAACATACTAAAGCCATTCTACAACCATGGCAAAACTGCAAGTTGATTACATGAGGTATTACCAAGGTTTTATGTTTCTATAAGAAAAAATACCGAAAATAAGTTGCAGACCTGCTTGTATGGTAAACCACAAAGTAATTCCATGCCAATTTACATGTCATAGTTGCTGCCAGCAGGGAAAATATGATAGAAAACCACAATACAAATGCAGGGGTAAGGGAGTGACGTAAAAACTCAACCCATGTTCTACATGCCACATCTGTATTGTGTAAATTGATCTTGTTCCCTACAGCATTATGGAGCTACGGTATGTTAAAATACTACAGCTAAAACATAAGACATATACAAGAAGAGGTCCGGCTCCCTGCTTCACTGTCCCTCCTACCTAAATAAATACATTGCACAATTGTAGCCAACAGATGGGCATAGCTGCTATATTGTGGGCGTACAATGCTACATCCCATTGCAGATAAGATATTACCGCTGTCCGCATTAAACTCCTCCATGGTGTCATCCCAACACATGTTCTACAAGGGTTCATATATCTTTATGGCTGACAGGAAGAAAGAACAGAATGCGGTGAGATTAAAATGTGTATTGCTGCTGATATGAACCTGCTTGTGATTCTGCTGACTCCTTCCACATCGAGCCATTAATAATGTTCTTCTTTGTTGCTGCTTATTACAATGTTCTAGTATATGTTACAGTAACAGCACAGTGGTAGATCATCTGACCCCAATACTGACATAGTAATGATCCCTGAAGTCATTCACAAAAAGAAAAAGCTAGCAATATGCCTTCAATGCACAATGATAGCATACGTAGATATTTACCTGTGCTATATCTTCTATACATTCACCCACTTGTGACATTCTGTGGTTGGGATACATTAGGTGGCATGTAAACAGTCGGTTCTTAAGGTATACCAGTGTTTTCAACAGGTATACCTGTTCTTACTTGAGTAACGATTACGGGGACGATTATAAAGATCGGCATACTCATAGATTAAGCCCCGCCCCCATGCACCTGGCGGATTTACTAGGAGGCGCACGTGTGGTGTCCCACTAGGGGTGTTACTATTATTCACGCCCTTTGTAAAAGTCTTTACTTTTTGCCGTTGTATTGTATAGCTGAAGTATGGAAGCTGCATGGCTGAAGTGTCTCAAACAGTTATTGTATTTATGTGTACCAGATTCTGTGAACCAGTAGGATCCTTACTTTCTTCTATCCTATCACCTCTTCCCTTTCTACTCTTCTGTTGCACTCTTTCCACCCAACCACTGTGCACCTTACACACTGGATAGGAAGTTAGTCCCTTGGGTGAGGGAGGTGTAACGGTCTAGTGGTCTAGTCTGGGTTGGAGCCCAATAGCAATAACAACACTGGATGTAGACAAAAGTACAAGAGACTAACCTTGGTTAGTTGGAGGTCGCTACACAGGTTGCAGTGAAGTGGTGGAGACAAGCGTGGTCAGCAGTCAGCCAGAAGTCCATACACAGGTAGCAGCAATGTGTTTGGAGGTTTATACAAAGCGTAGTCAGATACTTAGCCAGAGTCCGGTGCACAGAGAGCAGCAATATAGTTGGAGGATAAGGCAGAATCGGAGTCAGATAACTAGCCAGAGTTCGGTACACAGGTAAGTAACAACAGCAGAGCAGAGGAAGGAGTAGCTTGATTAAGGGCAAAAGCACAATAATCTCACAAGGAGGAAGTGGAAAGGCTGGGTTTATATAGGAAGTCCAGGGGTGGAGCCAATTAAGGATTCAAGACTGGGAACTAAAGAAACATGATCTTGACCAATATATTCAGAACTGGAGCTGTCCAGCAAGGTTCAGTGGCTCAGTGAGTAGAGCTGCAGCCTGGAGTGCAGGAGTCACTAGGTTCAAATCCTGACAGTAGTCCCCTCCTTCCAAGATGGCCTCTGGACATCCTAGGAGCTGGTTTTTCAGGATGCTGTTGGTGAAATGCTTTTGTTAACCTAGGAGCATGGACATTTTCCTCTGGCTCCCAGGAATTTTCTTCTGGCTCATATCCCTTCCATTGAATGAGATATTGCAATTTGTTTCTAAAAATTCTAGAGTCCAGAATCTTGTCAACAATAAATTCTTCTTCCCCTTGAACATTTACAGGTGGAGGAGGTGGCTGGTTTCTTCCTGGAAAAGGATTTTCATTAAATGGTTTAAGCAGAGATACATGAAATACAGGATGAATTTTCAGTTTGTTTGGAAGTTCTAAACGAAAAGCAACTTCATTGATTTTTGCAGAAATCTTAAAAGGACCAATGAATTTTTGCCCCAATTTAGGAGATGGTACATGAGCCTTCAAATTCTTTGTGGACAACCAGACCTGATCACCAACCTGAAATGTAGGTGGAGCTTTGCGATGTTTATCCGCTGCTTTCTTGTAGTTCTTTTGGGCTTCTTGTAACATCTCTACTAGTTTTTTGTGAGATTTTTGCAACATTGATAATCTTTCAGTAACAGCAGGAATTGGAGTATTGAGTGGGAGGTTAGGAATGAACACAGGATGCAAGCCATAATTAGCATAGAATGGACTTTGAGAGGTAGAACTATGTTCAGAGTTGTTGTATGCAAATTCTGCTGTTGGTAGATAATCTACCCAATCATCTTGAAGATATGAAATAAAGCAGCGAAGGTACTGTTCAAGAGTCTGGTTGGTCCTTTCAGTCTGACCATTAGATTGTGGATGAAAGGCCGAAGACAAATTAACAGTTACTCCTAAGGCTGTACAGAAACTTTTCCAAAATCTTGAAGTAAATTGTACACCTCTGTCTGAAACCACACTATCAGGAATTCCATGTAGTCTAAATATTTCTTTGATTATTAATTCTGCAGTTTGCTCAGCAGTTGGAATCCCTTTAGTTGGAATAAAATGAGCCATTTTTGTAAGTCGGTCCACCACCACGAGGACAGCAGTCATTTCTTTAGAAGAGGGAAGATCAACAATAAAATCCATGGAAATTGAGCCCCAAGGCCTGGATGGAATTGGAAGTGGTTGAAGAAGTCCTAAAGAGGGGTATCGTGGGGTCTTGTTTCGTGCACATGTTAAACAAGAGGATACATATTTTTTAACATCTTTCTTGCAGTTAGGCCACCAAAATGAACGGAGTAGTAATTCATTAGTTTTATTGATTCCAAGATGTCCAGCAAGTTTGGAATCATGGACCAACTTGAGGATTTCAAGTCGAACAGATTCGGGGACATATAGCCTATGTTCTTGCATCCAAAACCCCTCCTTAAAAAAGAGATCCACATCATTAGGAGGATGATTAAGGAAAGAATCATCTTGGTAGCCATCTTTAAGCATTGTCAAAAATTCTTTAAAGTCAAGTATTCCTAGAAAGTTTTTAGGAGACAAAATGGTACCCTCTGACTTGTATCTCTCTTGAGACTCAGTAAAAGTCCTGGACAAGGCGTCGGCTTTGCCGTTTCTTGAACCTGGCCGATAAGAGATGATGAAGTTAAATCTAGAGAAGAATAAGGCCCATCGTGCTTGTCTTGCAGATAGCCTTTTTGCAGTACGTATGAATTCTAAATTTTTGTGGTCTGTAAGGACTGTTACTGGATGATTAGCTCCCTCCAAGAGATGTCTCCATTCTGAGAAGGCAACCTTTATGGCTAAAAGTTCTTTATTTCCAATGTCATAGTTTCTTTCTGCAGATGACATTTTATGAGAAAGAAATGCACACGGATGAAGCTGCATCTTGTCACCGATTCGTTGGGATAATACTGCTCCCACTGCAGATTCTGAGGCATCAACCTCAACAATAAAAGGTAATTCCGGATTTGGATGAACTAGTAAGGGTGCCGAAGTGAAAAGAGTCTTTAGTTTCTCAAATGCAACCTGTGCTTCTGGAGACCAATTAAATGTTTTTGCTTTCTTTGTGAGATGAGTGATTGGCAAAATGATTTTTGAAAAATTTTTTACAAATTTTCTGTAAAAATTTGCAAATCCAATAAAACGCTGAACTTCTTTTAAATTGCTTGGAGTAGGCCAATCAACGACAGCCTTGACTTTACTGGGATCCATAGTCAGACCTTCTGGGGAAATTATATATCCAAGAAACTGAATCTGAGTTTGTTCAAATTCACATTTTTCCAGTTTGATATAAAGGTGATTTTTTTGTAGACGTTCCAAGACTAAATTTACATGTCTACGATGCTCATCCAAGCTATCAGAAAATATGAGGATGTCGTCAAGATAAGCAATAACAAATTGATCCAAGAAATCTCGAAACACATCATTGATAAAATGCTGAAAAGTGGCAGGAGCATTACAGAGGCCAAATGGCATTACCAGATATTCATAATGTCCATATCTAGTTCTAAATGCAGTTTTCCACTCATCCCCTGGGCGAACGCGTATAAGATTATAGGCCCCTCTTAGATCTAGTTTGGTAAAGATCTTTGCAGAGCGGAGTCTTTCCAACAGCTCAGGAATTAAGGGGAGAGGGTAGCGATTTTTCACAGTTATCTTATTTAGCTCCCTGTAGTCAATGCATGGTCGTAGGGTTGAGTCTTTCTTTTCTACAAAGAATATAGGTGCCCCAGCTGGAGATGTAGAAGGTCGAATGAAGCCTTTGTTAAGATTTTCATCTAAGTATTCTCTGAGTGCTTTTAATTCAGGTTCAGAGAGGTTATAAATTCTCCCAAAAGGAATGGCTGCTCCAGGTAGTAACTCAATAGGACAATCATAAGGGCGATGAGGTGGTAGTTGGTCAGCATTCTTCTTGCTGCAGACATCGTTAAACTGCTGGTATTGAGGTGGCAGCTTAGTACAATCCTGTTGAGAAATCTCAGCCACCTTGATGAATTCAGAAACATTTTTCTGACAGCTGTTCTTACAGTACTCAGAGGGAAAAGAAATTGTCCTTGATTCCCAGTTGATAGATGGGTTGTGGATAGAAAACCAGGGAATTCCTAGAATAACCGGAAATTTAGGAGAAGAAATCAGATGGAAACTAATGGTTTCTTGATGGTCTGGTTCAATATAGATCTGAAGTTCAACAGTCTCATGGGTTACAGGCCCAGATGATAAGGCTGATCCATCTACGGTTTCCATATCAATAGGCATGGCTTTATTTCTCCTCTCAATGCTGTGGTTAAGTGCAAATTCCAAGTCCATGAAATTTCCTCCTGCCCCAGAATCCAACATGGCTGAAGACTGCACCTTATAATTTCCAATGGTGATTTGTATCGGAATGATAAAGTGAGAAGATGGTGAACATGCCTTCACATTATCTACAGTTATAGAGGAAATAGGATATGCAACATAGTCCAGATGTTCAAGATCAGGGTTACTTACAGACTTGGCACCAGTAAAGGCTATGGTCCTTTGGACTTTGTTAGGACAGTTGATTGCATAATGACCTTTACTCCCACAATAGAGACACAAGTTTTCGGTACGACGCCTCTCTTTTTCTGCTGTAGAAAGGGGTCTCCGGATGGCATCAATTTGCATGGGTTCAGGTGCACTTTCTGAATCTTTCTGGGTGTTTAATGGTAGTTGATTAAAAGAAAAAGTAGGATTGTTTCCAAATACCTGCAGTTTTTCCTTTCTTCTTTCAGTAAGTCTCTGGTCAATTCGAATACACAGTTGAATAAAGGCTTCCAAATCATCTGGGGTCTCTACTCTGGCAAGCTCATCCTTCACTTGCTCTGATAGTCCTCGGCGAAACTGGCTTCTTTGTGCTGCTGGATTCCATGTAGTATCAGTAACCCAGCGTCTAAATTCGGCTGTATATTCAGCAACAGAGCGTCTACCCTGACGTAGATTGTGCAATTTAGTTTCAGCAGTGGCACAACGATTTGGATCATCAAAAACTTGATTCATAGCAATAATAAAGATTTTTAGGTCATTGAGAATATCACAGTCCTTTTCCACATATGGAGAAGCCCATGCAAGAGCTTCATCTGTCAAGAGATTAATGATAAACAGAACTTTTTTCTTGTCACTAGAAAATGAGGCAGGTTGCATTTGAAAATATATACGGCATTGATTAAGGAATCCACGGTAACGTTGATGGTCACCATTGAATTTTGATGGCAGCGGCATGCGTGGATTTGAGTCAGAGCCACGTACGTCCAGAAGTTGTCTTTGTAGCTCAATAATGTCCTTTTGTTGATCCAGTACTACAGTTTGTAATTTAGAAAACTTTTCTTGATAGGTAGCACCAAATGCTTGTAATTCAGCAACTTGTTCCCTCAAAGTTGTCAGAGCAGACTCCATATTTTAGGTGAGATTATTCTGTAACGGTCTAGTGGTCTAGTCTGGGTTGGAGCCCAATAGCAATAACAACACTGGATGTAGACAAAAGTACAAGAGACTAACCTTGGTTAGTTGGAGGTCGCTACACAGGTTGCAGTGAAGTGGTGGAGACAAGCGTGGTCAGCAGTCAGCCAGAAGTCCATACACAGGTAGCAGCAATGTGTTTGGAGGTTTATACAAAGCGTAGTCAGATACTTAGCCAGAGTCCGGTGCACAGAGAGCAGCAATATAGTTGGAGGATAAGGCAGAATCGGAGTCAGATAACTAGCCAGAGTTCGGTACACAGGTAAGTAACAACAGCAGAGCAGAGGAAGGAGTAGCTTGATTAAGGGCAAAAGCACAATAATCTCACAAGGAGGAAGTGGAAAGGCTGGGTTTATATAGGAAGTCCAGGGGTGGAGCCAATTAAGGATTCAAGACTGGGAACTAAAGAAACATGATCTTGACCAATATATTCAGAACTGGAGCTGTCCAGCAAGGTTCAGTGGCTCAGTGAGTAGAGCTGCAGCCTGGAGTGCAGGAGTCACTAGGTTCAAATCCTGACAGGAGGAGTCTTAGTTGAGATTATCACACAGATCTGGTGGTTCTATGTTTGAGTATTTATTGGAACTGGATCAAGTATATATGTAGATCCACTGTATCACCTGCTGCACATTTACAAGTATCAAGCCAAGTCAACGTTATCAACCGAGTCTGTGATTATTCACCATCACCTGCACAGCATATACACCGCAACCTTGGGACATCTCCCCTTTCTGTGGGTGGCGGGTCCTACCATTATTCGGGAGGGTCACTACACCGCTCTGGCCACCTGTGACTACACTATCCCAAGGGACCCGGTAGCAACTCGGCAGGACACTGACCACAGGGGAAAAGGGTACAACTGGCCTTACACCTTAAAAGCAGGCGACTATCACACCTGTGTGCCCACAGGCACTGGCTTCAAGTGACAAAACCCTGTATCTGGCTGTATCTCGGCCATCCACCACAAGTAGTGGCGTCACACTTCCATCTAGCAAGTGACCAGCCGTCCCACCGCTACAACATTATCCGGGAGCTCACCACACACGCCTCTTAGTAAATCCAGATATTTTAGGTCAGGTATAGAAATCTACTCCTGTTCGGAGCAGTTGTAGATTTCTGACATGATTTATACCTGGTTCCAGGGAAACATAGGCAAATGCAGGGATGTAAGCAATTCTGACAAAGTGTGATGGCAAGACAACTCCAAAATGGCAGGTTTTGTGGAAGTTCCTAGTATGAGGTGGTTCGTATCTGCCAAACTGTTCCAAAAAAAGGACAACTAGTAAACCAAAGAATAGCCCCTAAGGCTTATTAATTTCCGCTGATAATGAGAAAAAGTTGTCAGAACACATGCTTGTAGCTTGCTACTACATGGGGCTCCCTAGCTATGTAGTATATAATCTTTGGCATGTATGAACGTTTTGTGTCCATAATAGTGAGTGAAGATGACAAACTGTCCTGGTTTGGCAACATTCTTCAAACACGAATGGTGGGCATTTGACCGATGGCTGTATCCATATTTTCAATGACTCCCTAGGGCTGCATCAAACTTCTGCAGCCGCGGGGAGTCAAATACCGAGCATTCAGGTTTGGAGAATGTTGACCAACTCAGTCAGTTCAGCATCTCTGCTCAACACTACTTATAATCAATCATCTGCATTGCCAAGAGTAACCCAATGTAATCCACTGGTAGTGCACTAGTGGATTGTCTTTATATCTATATTTATAATTTATGGCGATAAAAAAGAAGATAACGTATAGTAATATTTGGAGACTACCTGAGTCACTCCATCAGGCATGGCCTGAAGTCACATGATCAGGGACACAGGAATAGCTAGGTGAAGAAGACAAGTGCGGGAAAGAGGTAGCATCAATATGTCACCAATATGGAGCAATTCATAGATAAGGAGTGTGAAAGTCCATGGTTATACTGCCGGCACTAGGTGTGAGGAGCGCATTCCTTAGGTGATATAGAATGGTGACATACATCCATACTATGTATTCATTCCTTTTCTCAGTGTGTCAAAGGTTGTCATGAACTTGCGTTCCTAGTATCTCCTTTCTGTGATAGTTATTTCCTTTAATAGTATTACTTCCATGTCTGTGATGTGTTCAGGGTGACAAATTTTTATTTTATTATGTGACAATGACAGTTCATTTTTCTTCTGCCCTGCATCCCCTACATAGAGACAACAGCATTACATTTGGTACATACAAATAAGTAGGCCACTTCCAGTGTCATGCATGGAAAAGC
Source organism: Dendropsophus ebraccatus (assembly GCF_027789765.1). NCBI lineage: Eukaryota > Metazoa > Chordata > Amphibia > Anura > Hylidae > Dendropsophus > Dendropsophus ebraccatus. The sequence goes on from NC_091463.1 coordinate 72,920,020, forward strand.
ATTTTCCATTCCCTTCAATTAGCTCATTCATTTTAAAGGAGAGCTATCATTAGGTTCTTACATAGCTGATAGGTACCTGTAGCTGAATAGTTGGTGATTTCGATGCTGCTCTTATTTTTGTCTGCCACTCCAATTCAATTTAAAGAAAATATGCAAATGGACCCGTTTGGTGCACTGGGGGTGTTCCTCTGCCCCTCAGTGCACAGTCCTCTCTGTTCTCATGTATATGAAACTGTTGCTGGCAGGATTGAGATCTGGAGAGAACAAAGAGACGTCGCTACTTATGCATAAGTAGGAGGCCAGACAAGCTGGTGGGTGAGCAGGACGGTGCACTGAATGGCCAAGGATTGCCTCTAGTGCACCAAACAGGTCCAGGCTACAGATACTTATCATCTGGTTCAAGGGCCGGATAAAGGGAGGGCAACCGGGGCACGTGCCTCAGGGCCTCCACCACTAGGGGGCCTCCACCAGCCCAAACCCAGAAGCAGGGTTTGTGAAAGAAAAGCAAACAGTAGAGGATACACAACCTCACACTGAGTGTTGTGTATCCTCACTGTTTGTTGCTAACCATGGCTGCAGCAGCCCGTGTGTCCTGTGACTCCTGATTCTCCCTTTGAGGACTGAGATATGGCTGAGAGACAGGACACCAGGGTGGCTGCAGGACGGGATACCCTGATCAGTGTGAGCTAAAGGACCTGTGGTGATGTCAGGCCCATGTGATGTGGGAGGTGCCAGAATCTGCAAGCTGTCGGATGGGATGTGTATGGAGAGAAGCTCATGTCTGTATGAGCAGGTAACCAGCCCTTCAATGTACACAAACACACACACACACACACACACACACCACAGCACTGCCTGTCACACACACACACCACAGCACTGCCTGTTACACATGCACACACACACACACACACACCACAGCACTGCCTGTTACACATGCACACACATCTTTTGATAATGCTCGCACACATCTCTCTACTGCACACACATACGGCTCTGCTATCTGTACTTACACACTCCCTACTCTCCACATTGCCCCCTTAATACCAACTCCTCCCCCCCCCCCAGTTTCCACAACATTGCCTACATTTTGTGGTGAGACCCAATACCCCCAATACCACAGTGCACAGTATTGCTGTCCTGCTGGACAAAAATAGCCTCTGTCCACATTACCACATAATGTCTGCCATGTTGCTGTTGCTGTGACATCTAGCCATCTAGATTAACTAGGCTGAAGTTGGTTTCTTATTCAGAGGATTTTTCTTTTTCCTGTTTTTGCTATTATTCTAACAGAAAATGTATAATATTCATAACCTATCCATAAGTGAGGGGCCCTGAGAGGATTGGTGATAAAAACTACCAAAAGGACCCCAAGGTTGGCATCAAAATGGGCATCAAAGTAAAAACACAAAATTATGAATAAAAAATAAAATTGACTTTGGGCCACTGTTCTCACACTGATTATACACAGAGAGGGACCCGCATCACATCCAAGAGAGTCCAGCCTGGCCCAAAGTGGTTCTGGATATAAAAACTGGCATCAATGTGGGCAGACGGGCATTTTTTCCTATTTTTAATAAGTAACAGGTGTTTTCAAAGGGTTAAATGATTTTGGGCCACTGATCTCACACTGATAATATGCAGAGAGGGACCCCGCATGAGAATAAATGAAAACTGACAGTTTTCAACACAGAATTTGAAAGGAATGAAACATCTACTAACATTTTCACTACTATTCATGAACATTATAAACGGCGGTGGCACAGAGCTCTTCATGAATTGTAGTCAAAATGTTAGTAGATGTTTCATTTCTTTCAAATTCTGTGTTGAAAACTGTCAGTTTTCATTTCATTTCATGCGGTGCCCCTCTCTGCATATTATCAGTGTGATGCGGGGTCCCCCCTCTCTGCGTATTATCAGTTTTAAATCAGTGGCCCGAAATTATTTAACCCTTCGAAAACACCTGTTACTTATTAATAGGAAAAAAAAATAGGAGAAAGTGCCCATCTGCCCACTTTGATGCCAGTTTCAACACCCAGAACCACTCTGGGCCAGGCTGGACTCTCTTGGATGTGATGTGGGGCATCCCTCTCTGTGTATTATCAGTGTGATGCGGGGTCCCCCCTCTCTGTGTAGTTTCAGTGTGATGCGGGGTCCCTCTCTGTGTATGATCAGTGTGAGATCAGTGGCCCAAAGTCAATTTTATTTTGTGTTTTTACTTTGATATATAAATATATTCCAACTGTGTGGTCCTTTTGGCCATGTTTATCACCACTCCCCTTAGGGCACCCAACTTACGGTAGGTTATGAAAATATAGATTTTCTGTAAGAATAATGGCTTAAACAGGAAAAAGAAAAATCCTCTGAATAAGAAACTGCTGAATAAGAAACCAACCTCAGCCATGAATAAGAAACTGGCCAAATAAGAAACCAACTTCAGCCTTGTTCTAGATTACTCCTTAATGGGAACCGTCTAATGGGGTGCATGTATGTGTGAGGGAGTATGTGCATGTATGTGTGAGTGAGGGTGCATGTATATGTGAGTGAGGTTGTATGTATGTGAGAGTGCATGTATATGTGAGTGAGGTTGTATGTATGTGAGAGTGCATGTATGTGTGAGTGAGATTCCATGTATGTATGTGGGTGAGGGTGCATGTATGTATGTATATGTGTACAGTATGTGAGTGAGGTTGCATGTATGTATGTGCGAGGGAGTATGTTCATGTATGTGTGTGGTTATATGTATGCATGTGTTTCTATTCCTGGGTGACATCTAATGTACATATAACTAATGAACACTAGAGAGGTATGGAGCAGGTTCAGGATCTTCTGTAGGTAGGGCCAGGTTCACACTTGTGCCATTGCTCAGTTCGCAGTGCTCCACTGCATTATGTATTTATTGCAAGCAATAATTTTTTTCAGCAGAACAGAGGAAAATGCTGAGCCATATAGCCAGGAGTGAGGAGGGGTAGGTACTAAATCCCCTACATTAAGGCAGCCATTTGTATGGATGGCTGAAAAGTTGGTTTTTTTTTTCTTTTTTTTGGGGGGGGGGGGGGGGGATGAGAGGCCCCAAACAAAATTGTCGCCCGGGGCCTCCACCAACCTTAATCCGGCCCTGGCTGGTTCACATGTATGAACCTGCTGATAGTTTCCCTTTAATGATAGAGCTTACTAGAACCTGTGGGTTTAGATGCCCAGCCTCTCTCTTAGCACCGGGCAGGCCGATGCTAGAGCGAGAATTCTGTTAGTCAGAGCCATGTGCCCAGTGTAGCAGCTGCCAGCACTTATGCTATACAGATGTGTCTAGCTAAGCACATAGCACAGCTAGACCCAAAGCATCCCTTGTCACCCTGCCTGAGAGCACATGAGGGTCTCTTAGTAAATCTGGCCGAGTAATTGGGGGAGGGGCTTTATGTAAGACTTGCATACGAGTACGCTGGTTTTAATAAATCTCCCCCGTGTCTTTGAAACTCACTGTGATCTTGGTTATTATTGCCAAGTTTGTCGGTAAAGAATTTTTCCTGATATGTTGTCACCAGTGTCTGGCTACTCCATCAGGCATGAAACACCAAGTGCACTGCCACAGACCGGACATATTGAGCTATCAGTGTCCTGGGGCTCAGAAACTAAAGGCTCTATTACACTGAACAAATATTGGCCTCACTTGACCGACTGTTTATACCGATAATCGTTCAGTGTAATAGCGCATGTTGAAAGGCAACGATCAGCCGAATTTCACAATGTCGACTGCTGTCTCTGCGTGTAATAGCACAGTACAGCAAGCAGAGAACGAGGGGGAAGCAAGGTCGGCTCTTACTTCAGCGGTGCATCGGCCCATATAATACGGCCTTTACACTATTGGTGCATTAGTTTCCAAGGGTGTATGTGTGTGCACTAGGAACATGCCCAAGGACCAGAGGTCCCGCTCCTCCTTCCTTGACCCAAGCTTCCTATTGTTTGGAGCTGGCCCTCAGTCAAAACCTCTACAATGCAAGCTGCACAAATTGTCCCTAAAAAAAAAAAATACAAGCTCTCATAATGGCTCTTGGAAAGCGAGGATGATAAAACAAAAGAAAAAAAAAAGACTGAGATTGGCTGTGTTTCTAACAGGTTAAATCAGGGCCGACACCCAAGTCAAAAGTAAAAATGTCAAAATCAATAGAATGCACAAAAAAAAACCAAAAAAAAAACAACACAACACAAGAAAACAATCTGTCTTTGTTTTCGGCAAAATACATATGGAGGAAATATAAATACACAAAAACACATAAATATTCACACATCGTATTACTTTTGGAGGGTGAAATGAGACCGCAGTGCTTGAAATAGAAAGAGACAGATACCAGCATAAGAAGCAGTCCTGTCCAAAAGGAAAGGTAAGTGATCCAATGACGCTGCTATATTATAAGGCCCAAGAGACATATATGATACATAGTAAACAACAGTAGCTACATTGGGCTACCATTTCTGATATTGGATTAACTTAAATGACTAGAATATAAGTGCCATTACTGAAAGTCTTCCTTTACAGTAATAACTTCTTTCTTCTTCTCAGGTTTCTGTCAAGACACAGTTTGTATATAGTAAAGTATATCAGTAGCAGTGGATGCTCTCTGCCCTATACCAGGACATTCAGACAACATCCATGTCAAAATTATTCTATCATGGCTAAAGGAGCAGTATCCAGTACTTATCAGCTGCTGTATGTCCTGCAGGAAGTGGTATATACTTTCCAGTCTGACACTGTGCTCTCTGCTGCCAACTCTGTCTGTGACAGGAATTGTCCAGAGCAGGAGAGGAGAGGGATTTGCTGCTGCTCTGGACAGTTCCTGACATGGACAGAGGTGGCAGCAGAGAGTACCGTGTCAGACTGGTAAGAATACGCAACTTCCTGCGACATCCGAATGATTGATACAATCTATTGATTTAAAAAGTATTTTTCTTTCTCTGGAGTACCCCTTTTAATTTCTAACCGTCCTCAGAAATAGAAGTAATTCAATAGTCAGTTTTATGTAAGCAAATACAAAGTTTAATATAAGGTGAAATTAGTGGTCCTGCTATTTTTGCAGATGTGCTCTGGTATTTCATAAAGTCTAAACAACATTTCAAGTTCACTAAGAAATGTTCCTATATAAAACAGTATATTTTTAACATAGAGGAAGTCTGGATTATTTCTACTTTTCTTTGCTATAATAACCTGTCTATGCTTCCATTATATACTATACTGTACATGTGAAGGTATGTTAACTAATATATTAAATTGAAATATTATTAGAATTTTTGTTATAGAATTTTTGACAAAATGGTTCATCTGTTAGGGTACTATTACACGGAACGATTCGGACGATTATCGCTCCATGTAATAAATACAATGATTAGCCGATGACAACGATCAACGATTGATATAGGTTTGGACCTATTTTTGTCGGGTGCCGACCGCGCACTGCTACATGTAATAGCGGTGCGTGGCCAGCGACTGCCGATATACATTACCTATCCACGTTCCCGGGCTGCTGCTGCAGTCTTCTTCTCCCCGGGTCCTGCGCACTCCAACTTCAGAGTGGCCTGTCAGCTGACAGGCCACCCGGCCAATCACAGGCCGCGGCGGTCCCGGTCTATGATTGGCTGAGCGGCCTGTCAGCTGACAGGCCACTCTGAAGTCAGAGCGTGCGGGACCCGTGGAAAAGAAGACTGCAGCAGCAGCCCGGGAACGTGGATAGGTACTGTATATAGTTAAGCAAGGGCTGCAAGGACATCGGTAACGATGTCCCTGCAGCCCTTGTTTAACGATTATTGTGCTGTGTAATAGTCCCAGTAAACGTGCGACGATCTAGCAGATCGCTGCTTGTTTACAGGTATTATCGGGCCCCCATTGGCCGGTGTAATACCACCCTTAGTGTCATCATTGTTACAGGGGTTCTTTGGGACGGGTTTTGTTTAGTCTGGGGTCTGACACCTTAACCAAAGAGGTCACTGCACGATCCCTTCATTACTTAAATAGACACAGCAGCAGTTGAGAAAAACCGCCCATTAAAACTTAAAATTTTGGTGCAGGGATCATGATATTTCCACTATCAACACTTTTCCATAAACAATTTTCTTGCCAATGCCAATAGCAGAAGTCCCACCAACTATGTAGCAATACGATAGAGTCTATGAAATTCCGAGAGCAATGTCTGCAAAGAGTTTGTATGTTCTCTCTCTGCGGGTTTCCTCCAGGTTCTTCGCTTTCCTTTCACACGCAAAACATACAGATAGTTCAATTTAGATTATGAGCCCTAGAGGGGACAGGGACCAAAGTGACAAACTATGTAAAGTGCAGAAGAATCAGTTGGCGCTATACAAATGAAAGCATAATTGTTATTATTATTGTTGTTGTTGGTTTTATTATTAAATTAAAGGGGTATATGATTCTTTTAAGGGGTGTTTCTGGAAGAAAAGAGATTAAGTGTATATATGCTGGTATGTTCTTTTTATATATGTACAAATTACAATATAGTTGTCTATCAGGGCTGCCAACCTGGATTTTCCTTTTTTCTTATTTTTGCACAGTCTTTTCAGAAATCACAGTCAGCCAATGTTTTCACTAGACAGATTGGAAAGCTATAGTAAGTGCTAAGGATTATAAGAAATATATGTCTATAGCCCAATATACTGATATGAGGATATAACCAGTGTTTATTGTGAGCTGTAAAATAATTACAATGATAATAACCTACTCCACTACCACAAGAATAAAAACACACATGTCCATTTGTTTCAGGCTGCTATTTTTATAGACCTTTCAGGAATTTACAGACATGTGACAGTCCTGCTTCTAAATATTTATTTATATATATGTGTGTGTGTGTGTGTGTGTTATTTATTAGAGATGACAGAACCTGAACGTGCACTATTTCATCACTGGTGGCTGAAGAAGTTGGATGCAGTCCTAAGGATGTCTGGAAAACATGAAGGCAGCCATTTTGTCTCTGTGTTGGTTGTGTAAGAGGGTGCTCAGTGAGGTTGCGTATGTAATGTTACATGCCAGGTGATTTTCCAACCTGAGACATCCTGTCACCATTCTTGTTAGGTTAGGGGAGACAACCCATAGCTTATTAATGTGTCACTATCATTATAACTTTCAAAATTTAAATCAACAGTAGATGTGATATAAAGCCAGTTTGCAAAAAAAAAGACTAAACGCAGGAAGTCCTGGTCATCTGCACGCCTGTTTTAGATTGTGAAAGTTAGAACAAAAGAAACACTTTAAGTAGATGTGACCCTGAATATGAGACCCTAGAAGGAGTATGTATGTGCACCTTTAAATACATGAGTGTTCGGGCAAAGCTTTGTGTGCAAGGCAGGAACGTGGTCACACATGTGAAGAGAACATAGAGTCCTGAAGGCGTAAAGCCTGCGCTGATGGGGTGGGTGGTTGTCCAGAGCAGCGTAGGACCGCTGCTGGAGGGCCGTAACCAGAGATATGACCATATACACTGGTCTGGTGACAGCTTGAGTGGAGAGATCTCCATTAAAAGGTAGCTAAAACCGATGGAGTATGTGATGTAATCAGGACAAGAAGGGATAGTGGATGTACTGGAGACTGTCAAAATCATCTCTAGTTAAGACACTGGAACTTCACATTCACACCGTGCGCCTTACCTGCTGGAGAAGATAAAGTATCCTTATGATCTTAGTAAAGAATGTTTCAGGCTTTTCTGTTTCTGCACATTTCCCCCTTTTTCTTCATCCTAAATCTCTTTGACTTCTGTGATCTCCTCTCGATGCTTCATGGTGCCTGAGTGGATGGCGGCTAGACCTTCCTATACCCACCTCAGTACATGTTCTCCACTGTGGGAAACCAGACAGGAAGACAAATGGCTGGAAGTAAGTCTCATCCAAAAAAGGGGTCCGTAGAGCCTCAGTTAGGAGTCTCAAAACTTGGGAATAGCCAGATATCCCTCCAGGGAAGGAAAACCTTTTGCCAAGGGATGCCTCCGAGTCCTGAGATCATCAAACCGCCCTGATACGTAGCCCCTGAAATCCCACTCGGTTGTGGGTATTGGAACATAAATAGGGAGTAAGTCTCATCCACCATATAGAATAAGGCTTCTGTTAATAACATCAATAGAAAGGTTATTCATCTATGTAATATGATTATATATGTATTTTAGTCCAAGGGAAATAACCTTTATAGGACATGTATTGCCTCAATTTTATTTTATTATGTAGACCCAGATGCAGAAACATGTTTTTTATCTGTTTCTATTTTCTGACTGTAATTTTTATTTTCACTTTTAGTACATTATTAGGCTATGTTCACACAACGTATGTTTTGTATAAATCATGGCCGTTATTGCAATTTGCAACAATAGCCGTGATTTATACAAACTATACGTTGTCTCTGAATGAATGTTATCCCGGCCGGAGCATATACACATAGTATACACTCCGTCTGGGATTCCTTCTGGACGCACGAGAAACTGACATGTCAATTTTCTGCGGCCACTATTCATTAAATAGCGGCCACAGAGAACCTGTCAATTCGCACAATGGAGCGTGCGGCCGGACCCATTGTGGCCATTGTGTGCAGCTGTGAATTCAGATTCGTTTTCAGATGAAAACTGAAAACGTTATGATAATATTCTAATTTATGGAGATAAACTTGTATGTTTAACATAATCCTCGATTTAAACAGTAGGTCATTTTGTGATCACACATTCCCTTTAAGAGTAGTGCTGATGTGATTCACAGGGATTTATTATGTGAATTGAAGACAGAATGGAATTCGATTGATCTGTCTTATTTTGCTAAGGTTCTCAGTTTACTGGAAATTCTGGCTGATCCATTGTTTTCGTGTGGCATTATGCAATGACCATGTGACCCTGCAGCTGGATTGTTTACACCAGACTGATATTGCGTAACATTTTCTACTCCAAATTTATGCTTCAATGGGACAAACACCGACTACTAAATATTATTATACAGCGCAGACACCCAACAACAATCATAGCCAGCTGATTAAAAGAGATGAGAGAAAGAGAGAGATGGGTAGACATAGAGACGTAAAATTTGATTAGCACAATGTTTAGATAAGTAGATAATAGATAGATAGATAGATAGATAGATAGATAGATAGATAGATAGATATGAGATACATAGATAGATAGATATGAGATAGATAGATAGATAGATAGATATGAGATAGATAGATAGATAGATAGATAGATAGATAGATAGATAGATAGATAGATAGATATGAGATAGATAGATAGATAGATAGATAGATAGGAGATAGATAGATAGGAGGTAGATAGATGATAGATAATGTAGATAGATATAAGATAGATAGATAGATAGATAGATAGATAGATAGATAGATAGATATTTAGATATATTGGGTGAGATTTATCAAACATGGTGTAAAGTGAAACTGGCTCAGTTGCCCCTAGCAACCAATCAGATTCCACCTTTCATTCCTCTGTGAGGAATGAAAGGTGGAATCTGATTGGTTGCTAGGGGCAACTGAGACAGTTTCACTTTACACCATGTTTAAGAAATCTCCCCCATAGTTCCTATTTCCCACTCTCACTAATATAGAGCCCCCTATGGCCCCCTGTCTCACATATAATGCTCCCTATCATTAGAGAGGTCATTTCAGGTCCTTGCAGGTAGATAGTGACAGCTTTCAGCCCTCTTTGGCCTCTGAGCAGCCTCATTCGCTCTGCACATCACTCACATTATTGCAGTCTGATGAATTTGTGCAAATAGCTACAGAATGGAATAATGTGAGTGATATAACCGAGCTATTCTGGAGCCCCCCTGGAATCCCTGAGGTGGTCACTGAGGTTGCTCTCCCCTCAGGAAAGCATAAGTGGCTCCTGTGTGATGTCCTGCAATGCCCCTTCACAGTGTATGATTATATTTCGCCCCTAATACACACACACAGATAGATAGATAGATAGATAGATAGATAGAAGATAGATAGATAGATAGAAGATAGATAGATAGATAGATAGATAGATAGATAGATAGATAGATAGAAGATAGATAGATAGATAGATAGATAGATAGATAGATAGATAGATGCACTTATCAGTGTAAGCTTGATACAGAAAAAAACAGTGGCAGTTATGATGACATCACAAAGCACAGGCACATGATGTCACACATGGTACAGAGTATACAGTTGTAGCTGAGGCTTCTGCTGTTATTTACAGGTTGGCAGCTTGAAGAAGACACGTCCAGGTAGGGAGCTCTTCACTAAGGGCCTTGTTCACACATGTAGCTAAGAGGATTTTAGTAAACACCTGGGCACAGTGTTTTGCCCCTCCTAAAAGTACAAATGATGTAATGTGTGAACTTGGCCTTCAATGGGTTTTCCAGAAAAAGTTGAGTGATGGTCAATGCACAGCATAGGCCATCATTCCCTGGAAAACCCCTTCAATATGGCTGCTCTTATCCAGACAGCCTGTCTATTGTACATTTGCTGTGTGTTACAATGTCAGTTGGTTTGTGAGTTAGATTGTAAGCTCTTGGGAACAGGGCCTCTACAAATGTAGCTTGTACATGTAGTGTGGACATATCTTTAGTCTGTAAGAGTTCTTAAGAGGAGGGCCTGTATTAGTCTGTAAGCTCCTAGGAGAAGAGAATGTATTATATATTAGATTGTAAGCTCTGGGAGCAGGACATGTACTGTACATTAGATTGTAAGCTCTGGGAGCAGGACATGTATTGTAAACAAGATGCATGTATATGTATCAACAATCATAGTTATACCTATAGAGACAACATATTGTACAGCATGAATGACTTTCTCTTTCTTTCGCTACAGGGTGGAGTCTCCTGATCCTATATACGCCATACATATATACAGCTGTATGCAGCAGGCTACTTGTGATCCAGGGACATCCGATCGCCACTTGTGGGGTCAGGAAGGAATTTTTTTCCCCCTTGAGGTAGAACTCTCTGGGGGGTTTCTTCGCCTTCCTCTGGATCTTTAGGTCCGGTGGCGCTCAGATCAGGATAATAGTGGACAGGTGGCAATGACTGCGGCACATTCTGTGGTCTCCACCAGACCTGAGCTGAGAGTCACCGGATATTATTCATTAAAGGGCCGGTAATATTTCATTACAATGTTGCATATTGCTTTAAAAAATAAAGAATTTAAATTTATATTGGTGTTGCTTCCTCTTTTTCTGTATTTGTGTTTACTAAATTGAACACAATCTGAAGAATAAATACAATGAACTGAATTAAGATTGATATTATTATTATTATTATTATTATTATTATTATTATTATTATTAATAATAATAATAATAATAATAATAATAATAATAATCGTAATAATAATAAGGCATATATTTTAAGTATTTTACTAGAAAAACTAGAAAAAACAACACGTATAGTATGAGAAAACCATCAGACTACCCACAGGTGGTTCCATGATTCACAGGTCTTGTGGTGGGGGCAATACAGATGGTGGTGTGGTGGGGGCAATACAGATGGTGGTGTGGTGGGGGCAATACAGATGGTGGTGTGGTGGGGGCAGTAAAGAAATTGGTGGGGGCAGTACAGATAGTGGTAGGGGCAGTACAGATGGTGGTGTGGTAGGGACAGTACAGATAGTGGTAGGGGCAGTACAGATGGTGGTGTGGTGGGGCCAGTACAGATAGTGGTAAGGGCAGTACAGATGGGGTGTGGTGGGGGCAGTACAGATGGTGGTGTGGTGGGGACAGTACAGATAGTGGTAGGGGCAGTACAGATGGTGGTGTGGTGGGGCCAGTACAGATGGTTTTGTGGGAGGAGCAGTACAGATTGCGGTGATGATGGTGGCAGTACAGATGGTGGTGCGGTGGGGCAGTATGGATGGTGGTGTGGTGGGGCAGTACAGATGGTGGTGTGGTGGGGGCAGTACAGATGGTGGTGTGGTGGGGGCAGTATAGATGATGGTGTGGTGGGGCAGTACAGATGGTGGTGTGGTGGGGGCAGTATGGATGGTGGTGTGGTGGGGCAGTACAGATGGTGGTACGGTGGGGGCAGTGCAGATGGTGCTGTGGTGGGGCAGTACAGATGGTGGTGGGGGCAGTACAGATGGTGGTGTGGTGGGGGCAGTACAGATGGTGGTGTGGTGGGGGCAATACAGATGGTGGTGTGGTGGGGGCAGTACAGATGGTGGTGTGGTGGGGCAGTACAGATCCTGGTGTGGTGGGGCAGTACAGATGGTGGTGTGGTGGGGGCAATACAGATAGTGGGGGGGGGCAGTACAAATGGTTTTGTGGGAGGAGCAGTACAGATTGCGGTGATGATGGTGGCAGTACAGATGGTGGTAATGACTGGTTTGCACATAAATCTGCTACGCCAGGCTACTAGTAGTACACTGGTACTACTACACAAGGGATGGAGATGGTGGTCACAAATATAAACCTCATACAAAACTTGTGGGGGGACTTATAAAGTGTAAAAAAAAAAATTTTTAAGTTTTCAAAAATATTTAAAAACCTCTCCCCAATAAAAGTTCAGATCACTCCTTTTCTATTATACATATAAAAATATGCAAAGAAAGTAAAAAAATAAACATATTATATACCAAAGCGTGCAGAATTGTGCGATCTATTAAAGTATAACAATATTGAGGAGAAAAAACACCAGGATTGTTGATTTTAAAAAAAATTATATAAAAGAAAAAATGTCTAGATTACGGCGCAAAAAATAAAAGCAGTATGGCTCTAAGAAGGAGGAACATTGCTTCAATGTGACCTGGAAATCTGTGCATCGATGACCTTTGTTCATGAAGGGGTTAAAGACAATGATCAGCTGATGAGCAAATGTATGCTCGCTCCTCCACTGATCGCTGTCTCTATTACATGGAGCGATATCTGCCTGCTTGTAAATAAAATTGTAACAAACTCTGTGGTGCTCACCTACCAAAAGGCCTATTACATGGCCCAATCATAAACTTAGGGTTAGCTGTGCCCGTGCAGCCCCTGCCTTTAATGTAAAATAATAAAGGGCAGAGCTGCAGACACTGGTGAATGTGGTAAGGTGAGTTAATACTTTATTATTTTATATTACAATCATCAGCTGTCTGCAGCGCATCGCTATGGAACATAGCAATGTGCACCTGAAGCCTGATGATTTTAGGTCTGGATTATCGTTTCATCAGCTGATCGTTGTCTCTATTGCACAGAGCGATAATCGGCTGAATACAGCTGATTATCGCTTTGTGTAATAGGGCCCTAAGGATTAGTGACCAGGGGGTTAGAAGAACCACCACCATTCTCAATAAAACGGGGGAATCAGACATTTATAGCATATCAATGTCATGCCACTTACGCTATGTTCAGCTTAGGTTTTCCCTGTACATTGTCAGTATAGATCAGCAACCTGTCAAAAAGTTATGCTGACATGTGCCATGGTGTATAGGCAGAAGACACATTGATATCAATGGACTGAGTATAGTCTCCTAGTGATTATGTTAGGACCATTTCCAGAACGTATACATTTATTAAGCACAAAAGCTGTGGACGGCATTTCTGAATCCTGCTAAATAAATGTATATGTTCTGGAGATGGTCCCAACAATCCCTAGTAGACTTTACTCATCTCAACGGGTCAACAGGCAGTAAACCATGATATATGTCAGCCTAACTTTTTGACAAGTTGCTGATGTATTCCACAATCTAAAGGGACGTCATTGAGACTTAGGTTGGGTTGGTACTAGGTTTTTTCATCTGTTTTTTTTAACCCGTTTTATAAAGAACGAATAGAAAAACGGAAACATTTGTGTGCATCTGTTTTGATATGTTTTTCCATTGACTTCATTATAAAAAAAAAGGATCAAATTGCATCCGTTTTCTTTATGTTAGAGTAAAAACAGATGTGTTTTGATCCTTTCTTTTTATAATGGAAGTCAATGGAAAAACGGATCAAAATGGATTAACACAAATGCAATTTGCAAAAAACATATTAAAAAAAAAAGAAAAAACATAGTGTGAACCCAGCCTTATTCTCATTATTCTCATGCTACATATTTTTTTCAGCAAAAATCCACCATGGAATCCCCCCCACCTAAGCTGGGAAACTTTCTTCACTCTGTATGCTGCCCCCTTTGGCCAGTAAGTGGTGCCGCCTCAGGCAGTTACTGGCCTCATGGCAGAAGCTCCTCTTGATGACAGACAGTGAGATAGTCTTCCGGTACGCTTTTCTTCCTGTTTTCTGATTTCCATTTCAGTTTAGATAAAAATATCCAGAAGGAAATGTATTTTAAGCCTCCAGGATGTAACGCTGCCACCTGAGGTCTCGGCTCCCATTACAGTGCCGTATCCCTGATTTAGAGGAAATCTGAATATAATTACTGGTATTTTAGGTCACATGAGATTTACACAAGGAATTGAGCTTCAAAGAGATACTAAGCCACACATCCAGAGCAGAGAAAGGAAGTTTTATATTACGCCATGCTCATTTATTACAATAACCAAATACATTATTCTAATTGCTTAGTAGTTCTATAGACTTTCAGTGAGAGGGTCTCCATTTTTGGCACAGCTTCCTTTATATGAAGAGACCATCTGGAATCAGAATCAGTATTTGCATGTGATGAGAATGTATGTGCAGAACAGCTGTATGTAGTATATATAATAAGGGCACGTGCTCCGGAGTGCCCCATACACTGGATTATTGTCTCCAGTATGTACTGAGGTGTAATTGCCCGTACTACAGTATATTTAGAGAACTTAACTTCCTCTGGTTGGCTGTATACGACCGAGCACAAGCATACAATACATACTGCCATTACAGTCCATAGAATCAGGGGAAAACCTTACCAACAGCATCCCGAGCTCCTAAGAAGACAACACCCTGGTGAGTCACTGCCGGAATAAGAGAGCAGAAGTAAAAAAAAATAAATAAAATAAAATAGGTTAACAATACCAGTGCTGTACTGCATATATATAGAGACGTGGGGTTTTGGTTTTAAAAAAAAACTTGGATTAAAGAACTATAGACCTTATTCAAAATGCAAATCCATTGAACAATGAATGCTCCTGTATACAGGGCTTCAGATGTATAACTTTTTTTGCTTGAAGCTTTTCCTCTTCCTCATGGCTGACTTAAAGGATTCTTAAGGGTACAAACCCACTTGACGTATTTGCTGCGTGAATCAGTCTTAAAAATAAGCAGGCAAAACGCAGGTTGGCTTTATACAATTGTTCTGCGTTAAAATACGCAATTGTGTATTTTTGAAGCGTGAAGCTACATGCGGTTTTCGCACAGATTGTTAACAACTGATGCTTTGCTAACAACAAGATTCACGCTTCAAAAATACGCAATTGCGTATTTTAACGCAGAACAATTGTATAAAGCCAACCTGCGTTTTGCCTGCTTATTTTTAAGACTGATTCACGCAGCAAATACGTCAAGTGGGTTTGTACCCTTAAAAGCAAATCAGTCCTAAGAAAGATTTTGTATGTATGTATGTATGTGGATTTATACAGTTATATCCTGTTGTTTCAAGCGAATGTACCACCATGTACATTGCTTTGTTTTTTGAATAGACATGAATAGACCAGTGCCGGCGTGGGAATGTCGGTGCCACAGACTTTTTTTTTTTAACGAAACTGGTCTATTCCTGGGGATCAGCCTGGCCTGAAGCACTAGGGGGGGGGGGTCCGCCGGCCCCCCAGTGTGACATTCTGCCCTCCCCTCCACTCTGTGACATTCATTACAATGGAGCCGCGTCACAGAGGGGAGGGATTTCGTTACAATGGGGGAGGGCAAGCCCGCCAACAGTGCTTCAGGCCGGGCTGGTGCCCAGGAATAGATCGATGCCGTGTGCGGGAACCGGGCCTCGGTTAAAAAAAAGGATCACGGCACTGGCATATAAAAAAGCGTTCTATTCATATAAAAAAAAACTTATGGTACATTCACTTTAAATAGCACCAAAAAATGCCATCGCCCTGCATAAAAAATGTCATGCCCCAGATCAATCCCTGTCCCCTTTGGAACTCATAGCCTGATTTCCCTATATTGAACACATTGGGGGAGATTTATCAAACACGGTGTTAAGTGAAACTGGCTCAGTTGCCCCTAGCAACCAATCAGATTCCACCTTTCATTCCTCACAGACTCTTTGGAAAATGAAAGGTGGAATCTGATTGGTTGCTAGGGGCAACTGAGCCAGTTTCACTTTACACCATGTTTCATAAATCTCCCCCAAAGTGATTTCACTCCAGTTTTAGAGGAGGTCCAAGACCTTGTGCTGCTCACGCTACTTGTGAATAAAGTGGGTGGGGCTTAGCAGGAGAACTCCAACACCCAATGGATTTACTATAATTCAAGCCAAAATTATAGTGGAAATCACCCACAGTGCTTCTTGCTGAATGTGTCTCTGTATATTTGATGGCAAGACTAGAGTAAACTACTGAGCTCATGCTCCAAAAGGAGGCATCAGAAAGCTCCTCTGCATATAGCCTCTGGCCTCTATATGGCCATAGCCATATCAAGGGGACCAGTGGTCCACTCCTGCAATACACTGGGCCCCCCAAGCCATCATCACTTGCCTGTGGCCGAGTGGGCCTCCTAGGTCCTGCAAATGTCCCTTTAACTGCAAGTGCTCCTGACAAACATTTGCATCTAAATGTTTAAGGTGATGACTACACTTGAAAGGTTAGTGGTCCCAATCAAAAGTTTGCTATGGGGCCCAACCATATCTAGTTATGCCCCTGATCAAATGCAATACCACAATCAAACTAAGGACAGGGGCAGCATTTTTGCAAGAAAGTAGCTGTTTTTTCATCCTTGATACCCCTTTAATTTAATTAGCCAATGTGTAAGCACTAGAGATGAGCGAACCGGGTTTGGGTTCGAGTCGATCCGAACCCGAATGTTCGGTATTTGATTAGCAGTGGCTGCTGAACTTGGATAAAGCTCTAAGGTTGTCTGGAAAACATGGATACAGCCAATGACTATATCTATGTTTTCCATATAGCCTTAGGGCTTTATCCAAGCTCAGAAGCCACCGCTAATCAAATGCCGAACGTTCGGGTTCGGATCGACTCGAGCATGCTCAAGGTTCGCTCATCTCTAGTAAGCACATTGACATTTATTGCAGAAAACAGTTATGCATAGCAGCCATTTTCTTTGAGAAGACTAGCTCCATAGAAGGCCACTTTTTCTATTTTAGGTGGTCTTTTCAAATAGAGTTTCACTGCATTTGTATGTTTCTTAGACAGCACATCTATGTGTCAAAAACCATCTGGACAAACGAAATACGTTCAACCCATATTGACATAGCAAATTTTAGATTCAGCAGGTAAATGAGATGGATAACCATGATATATCTTTGGCTATGTTCTCTGCTTCCAGTCCTTCCACTCGTGGTTAAGTACCTTGGACCTAGGCTTCTGAATTTGTTCCTTCTGTCATACAGTGTGGTGACCTCTCCTGACTGATTTCCTCCTTCAGTATCTCTGCTTTCTTCAAATCAGAGTCTTTATTACTGCCTGTAGAGCATACCTTAAGACAAAGACTATGTCTCATCTGACCTAGTCGCAGTGAATACATCTAAAACATAAATTTAGGGACTAATGAGAGTAATAGTGAGAGTATATGGGATTGAAAGTCTTACTCCATGACTGTAGAGAATGGATTGGATAAATGTGCACAGATTAATAATCATGTATAGCTTCTTTACTACTGCCCCTAGAGGGCTGAGTAAGGCTAAAGATGGGTATACAATGTCAACAGTCAACAGCTAACTCTACCAACCTTACAATACATCTACCTCCTTTCTTATATACAACAGATGGCACAGCTGAACATCCATGTGTCCTGTATGAAAAGTGGAGGAGTAAGTTGCAGCCAAAAAGCTTCAATGGTGGCTTATCTCTTGCCCTACTGACATCATCTGTTAGAGTTGAGATGCTGCCATTCACTTTACACCTGGGATGAGGAACCTTTGGCCCTACAGCTGTTGCAAAACCACTATTTCCATCATGGCTGGACAGACAAAGCCAAAACTTTGGCTATCCGGCCATGATCATAATTAAAGTTTAGTAAGAAATTGAGGGTCTGGAGGTTCTCCGTCCCTTCATTGAACTTTTGGACAAACCAATGTCAGTGTCAATGGGCATTTAAAGTGTATGGGCACCTATACCATTTAATGGCTGCAGTTTAACTACGTGAAGTACCTTCTATTATGTAGTTTTACATGACCTGGAGTAAGTAATATTTGCCTGTTGTTTACCTATACAATATGGCAACCATCCATCTGTGCCACTAGCTGGAGCAACTGGGGCATTGCCCTAGGTATTACGTGCCAGGGGGAGCGCCAACAAGCCATTTTGCCCTGATCAGAGTGGTAAGACTGAGTGCTAGGGGGGCAAACAGAACCACCAATGTTAAGGCTTATTTATGACTCTGGTATCATCATCTGTGCCACACATAGTTTACCTACAAATCATAAAGTAAAGTCATTGCCTTGTTCACATGCCCTTAAGAAGGTGACAGGTCACTTACTCACGCAGGGCTTGGGCAGACATTGAATTCTATATAATCTACATTTGTAGAATTCAGGAAATGTTACTTCTGCTCTAAAGAAATAGGTGACAAGAAGCAAACAAGCTGTAGGAGTGTTCCTGACATTCATTTACTCCTATACACCGGACTTATCAAAGGTAAACAGCCACTTACTGAACAAGCCCTGTTCATAGATAGATTCAGGGTATAATTCACCTCCTGGGTGGGTAATTAACTTATTCCTAAAAAGGATAACATTCTGTGCTGTAAAATTATATTATATTTCTTGCAGTGGTTGGAACATCCCTGCTTCCGCAGGATAGGTGATGAGTTTCTCATTGGTGGAGGCCAACCAGTGAGACCCCTATCAGTCACAAGAACTGGATGCCATTTAATTCTATGGGCCAAACTAAGATAGTCCAACAGCTGAATGGAGCGGAAGCGCACATGTCCAATCCACTACTCCATTCACCTACTAGACTCATGATATCATGTTCAGTGGGAGTCCCATTGGTGAGACCCCTAGCAATCAGATGATCATTATCTGTTCTGCAGATAGGGGATGAGTTTCATTCATGAGGAAATACCTTTAAATGGAATCTGACACTATGTTTTACTATGTTATGTCTGTATAGGAGAAGAAACGCTAATTCCATATATGTCATTTTTATCTCATTACTCACCGGTATTCCCTACAGTCAGCCCACAAAGTATCCGTGTATTGTTTGCTAATGCATGTGACTAAGTACCAAGATGAAAATTAGCATTGTTTCAGCTATGTAGCCTCAAAGCGGACCTGTATTACTAGCAGAAAAACCTCCTCACCCTGAATCAGCCCCTGCAGTCCCAAGATATTCTTAATATTTTCTATAATATGCAATTTAGCACATAAAGCCCATGGGGTGTTTCCCTGGGTTGCAAAAACCCAGTATGGTCCAGGACACTGTATCAAATTGGTCTGCATGGCTGTTATCCTAGAAGGAAGCCTCTTCAACAGATGATGCACGACAAAGCCCACAAAGAGTTTGCAGAAGATAATAGACGAAGGACATGGATAACTACAACAATGTTCTGTGGTCTGATGAGACCAAGATGTTTGTTTCATCAGAGTGACAAGTAGTAGGTAAAGAGTATAAGGACAAGCGTGTCTTGCCTCCGGTCAAGCATGGTGGTGGGAGTGTCATAGTTTGGAACTGCAAGAGTGCTGCGAGCTGTGTGAAGCTACAGTTCATTGAGGGAACCATGAACACCAACAGGTAGTGTCACATACTGAAGCTGAGCATTCTGGGCCATAGGGCAGTATTCCAACATTATAACCTCCACAAATTCACATCCAGGACCACCACTGCCTTGCTAAAGATAAGAGGATAAAAGTTCTGGACTGGCTTACTAGACCTCTCTAACATCTACCAGCTCTGTGATGTCATCATGGAGAAATGGGACAGGATCCGAGTGGCAACCTGTGCAATCTCAGGCTCAATTCGTTCAAGATACTGTAATTACAGGGAAGAATCACATTTTTTGTAGATAATGGCTGGGTTCACACTACATATATTTCAGTCAGTATTGTGGTCCTCATATTGCAACCAAAACCAGGAGTGGATTAAAAACACAGAAAGGCTCTGTTCCCACAATGGTGAAATTGAGTGGATGGCCGCCATATAACAGTAAATAACGGCCATTATTTCAATATAACAGCCGTTGTTTTAAAATAACAGCAAATATTTGCCATTAAATGGCGGCCATCCACTCAATTTCAACATTGTGTGAACATAGCCTTTCTGTGTTTTTAATCAAATCTTGGTTTTGGTTGCAATATGAGGACCACAATACTGACTGAAATATACGTAGTGTGAACCCAGCCTAAAGCTGTGGAAATATTGTTGAGAGGGAAGTTTTCTTTAATTCATGAACTATCATGACCATTAGTCATTCTATCCATATCTTCCTGTAACACGTAACTGGATATAGAGCAAAAGACACACATGGGGCCATATTTGCATTTTGTGCTCTTGGCTTCCTTACAGGAGACTCCAGCCAATAGTTTGGGTAGGTCAATACCGACTATTTACACTACTTTACTTTCATTATGTGTTTAGTCCATTCCCATGCAGTTATTTCCTTAAGTGGTATAAACTAAAGGATCCTTGAACGTCTGAGACAAGATGTATTTCTGACTGCAAAAACATTACTCCATATCCTAAATATAATCAGAAGAAATCCTGATAATTTTTTCACATAATCAAGAAAAAAACACTTGAAGCTTCCAGTATGTGAATAATCAGTATTGGGCAATAACAGGAACGTATGTATCACAGAGGTGGCCCAAACAATTTCTATGGTCTCAGGTTTGCCCAATTCAATGTCTTCATAGACTGCCTTGAGCTCCATACACTGAAATCGTTCACCATATTACACAGAACGATGGTCGTTATTGCGATCGTTATTGCGATCGTTTATTCCTTCTGATCTCAGGAAAACAATGGGCAATGTGCTATTACACTGAACGATTAGTGAACAAATGAGGAACTTGAGCGAACAAACGTGGAATTACAGCGAACGATTAGCGAACGATTAACGATAATTTTAGGTTCAGATCTAAATCAACGATCAACAACATACGAACGATTTTTCGATCGTTGCCTGCAATTACACAGAACGATTATCGTTTAAATTCGAACGATATAACGATTTGTCACATGATAATCGTCCTGTGTAATAGGGCCTCATAGAGGGGTGAAGGCTATTTAGGTTAGCGATAAATTGGGATGGTGAGCAGAGTGCCCAATCTCCTCTTCTTCTAGAGAAGTTGGCCTACACCCAGAGAATGCCTAGAGCATGCGAGACGCTGCAGAAGAAACATATACATCCAGATGGACTGCATACAGCCCATTGAGAATGAAAGAAAATATATATAAACATAAAGAGAGATTGGAGAGAAGGTTTACAAGTTCCCCATTGCTGGAACCCATTTGTGTCTCAGACCAGGCTGCTACCTTACTGGCCCCCACCAACAAGAAACTGGACACCCAAGAGAGCCAACCAGTGATAGTGGAGCAAATAAATAACACATTTGGTGTCTGTGTATAACTGTTATAGTGTTCTTGCTGACCTAGATGGGGATGTTGTTGCTGATGGAGACATGGCTGCTCGGGTGTAGGATATTATGGTTGCTAATAGGGAAGCTGTGGTGGATGGAGCACTGAGTGGAAGCAAAAAATCAGGGGCAGAAGACAGAAGAGAATAAGAGAAAGCAGACATCTTATTGTGGGTGATTGGACTGTTAGAGGTGTTGTATCAGGGCAGATTAGGGATGTGTTAAAAGAGGTAAGATGTCTCCGGGGGCAGGTAAAGGAGACATTTTGCAAATAAAATTGTGAAGGCTGCTAGTATGGACAGTGAAGTTAATCTAGTGATTCATGTTGGCACAAATTACTTGTCCCAGAAAGATGTACATTTGGTAAAAATTTCAAAGTTTCAGCCGAGGGAAATGACATTCGGTGTTCTTTGCCAAATATCTACAACACTACGTCATGGGTTTTTTGTACATTCTTTTCCATTTTGTTTTCTTTTTACTCCTTTTTTTTAATGTCCCCTAAATATCCTGACTGATCTTTCAGGGAAGTCTTATCTAATGGTTTTTAACCAGCCTGGGAAGCGTCATTTGCAGATCTTGCCTTCCTTCCAACTCCACTTATAAGGTAGGAAACAGTAATAGAGCCGCCTGCCAAGACCAACAACTTTCACTTCTCAAAACAAACCTTGAAAGCAAGTCTGTTTTTTCTTTTATCTGCACAACACAATGTACATGGCTGAACTTCCCCCAAACCAACAATGATTAGACTCTAAATGTCGCCTCTCCTTATACTTATTCCATAGCTATCAATCAATTCAGATCGGCCGCTGAAGTTTTAAAAGGGGTTAATGCATAGTACATGTGTGATTTGTAATAGAAGCAAGATGTGACCGCTAATGATTAACTCGGAATAGAATGAGGAAACGCTTAGGAGCTGGATGGCTCCATAAACCGTCGCTTTTTTAGGCCTGGATCATTGAGGAACAATTATAACTATATGAGCATCATATGTAGCCTTGAGTCAGACACGTTTACTGCCAGGGTAAAGGTGATTGTAACCAGCAATGTGTTGGGGGTTTTTTGGGTTTTTTGTGGCGTGGTTTGTAAAACCAGAATGTTCGTGGTCCATAAAGGATTTAGGGAATTTGGCTGGTGAGGCTCCAATTAACCTTAAAATATACTTGGTGGTTTCATTGCATAGCAGGCAGGCTTTGTAGAAGTGATAGAAGAGGTTGTTGTTGGATTCCAAGGATTTTTCATCATGAAGACTTATAAGGATGTTCTGTATGATCGCTGCGCTTTTTTTTTTATTTCACTGGTATGTACTTTAATATTCTACATATGTCCTCAGGAAACCTGAACTTGGAATAGTCGCTGCTGCTGTTTTGTACATTCAGTAGAAGCACATTACTCATCATGTCTATGGCAATTGGACGGATCACTGGAAGCTAAGAATTTTAGTAAAATGTTTCCATAAGAGACTATGGGTCCTGATTGATTTCTGAAAGACCTCCTTAGCAGATGTTAGTTCTTCTTAATGTGTTGTGACATCTCTCTGTCTACTGTGTTGAGCAATAATATGGATCATGTGCCAGAAAGTGACAGACATATGCATTATTTACATCCTGCTAGGCCTTGTTGTCACTCCTTATAATTCTGCCACGAGCTAAGGGCTTAAAGGGCCTCATCTGTGAAATATTTGATATAGTGTAAATAATGCAAAACTAAGCAATTTTAACAAAGCTTTTCAATAGCAAAATTGTATTTGACCCTCTTCTGTTACTGTAGTGTTGACAGTAGAGATGAGCGAACCTCAGGGATGCTTGAGTCCATCCGAACCCGATCGTTCGGCATTTGATTAGCGGTGGCTGCTGAACTTGGATAAAGCCCTAAGGCTAAGTGGAAAACATGGATATAGTCATTGGCTGTATCCATGTTATCCAGACAACCTTAGAGCTTTATTTAACTTCAGCAGCCACCGCTAATCAAATGCCGAACGTTCGGGTTTGGATGGACTCGAGCATGCTCGAGGTTCGCTCATCTCTGGTTGACAGTAGTTGCCTTGGATCCCGACCACTGGGCAGTGACGGCACTCGGGTGGTCGGGACCTGGTAAGTATGTTTTAACTTGTTCTATGTCTTCCTCTGAAATCCCATGTTTTCAGGGCTTGGATTGTCCCTGGATGCATGTGCATCTGTAACTTATTTAGGTCTATCTGAAATTTGCCCCCCAAAAAATATGTGCTACGGTATGTAGTGAAATGTGGCATGTATTCTTGTCGAAAACAGTGTCACGAGCAGCCTTGCACATGTTTTATAGCACATAGTTAGGGTAATGTGCGCCAGAGTTTGTGCCCTACAATACTGTGTGAGTATGGTATGGCCTTAAAGGGGTAGTCCCATCTCAACTAACATAGTTAAACTTGTAGGGCTCAAATTAAATATTTTTTAAAGCGCATTCATTTATCAAACTTGCCTCCTTCTCCTGATATGCTGCACTTTCTCTCCCATTGATGACAGATCCTTGTCTAGGTTACCGACAACCACTCTGCTCTAAAAGCAGTAGTCGGATGGATATAGGTAGATAAATAAAGTGTATATATACTATATAAATTATATATATAAAAATGTTTACTATAGCAATATATATACCAGCAGGACCACTGCTTTTAGAGCAGAGTTGTGGTTGTTAATCTAGACAATGAGCTGCCAACAATGGGAGGGAAAGAGCAGCATATCAGGAGAATGAGACAGGTTTGCTAAATTAATTTATTTGCAAAAAATATTTTTGACGAGACCTGCACGTATTAGTTGAGCTGGAAATATCCCTTTAAGAATTAAGAAGGGGTTGGCCACTTTATAGTAAAATTGTGTACAGTATTAGTAAGTGTACTCACTGTATATACTGACAGCAGCTCCCTGTGTACCTCATAGAGCTAAAATCAGACTCCCCTCCTCCAGGCTGGGCTGTCCTGCTCTGTGGTGAGTCTGTCCATAAGATGGCCGACATTTAGGAGCATGTGACCAAGCCCTGCCACCCAGTATCCTCCATAGATATATACAGGCTCAGTGATGGACACTGGGGGGCAGGTCACAATCACATGCTCCTCCATGTCAGCCATCTTATGGACAGGAACACCACAGAGCAGGACAGCCCAGCCTGGAGGAGGGGAGACCGATTTTAGCTGTATGAGGTACACAGGGAGCTGCTGTCAGTAAGTGCTGTGCGTACACTTACTAAGGCTGGGTTCACACTATGTATATTTGAGGCTGTATTTAGTCCTCATGTCAGATCCTCATAGCAACCAAAACCAGGAGTGGATTGAAAACACAGAAAGGATCTGTTCACATAATGTTGTAATTGAGTGGATGGCCGTCATATAACAGTAAATAACGGCCATTATTTCAATATAACAGCCGTTGTTTTAAAATAACAGCAAATATTTGCCATTAAATGATGGCCATCCACTCAATTACAACATTATGTGAACAAAGCCTTTCTGTGTTTTCAATCCACTCCTTGTTTTGGTTGCTATACAGCCTCAAACATACAGCTTCAAATATACGTAGTGTGAACATAGCCTAATACTGTACACTGACCAATTTTACTATAAAGTGAAATTTGAGGAAGAGGACTAACCCTAAGATGCGTTTGATCCTTTTTTATACGTATTGAGATCCAATCTGGTGCAATTGGATTATAGTTCTTGCCACCTGAACTACTTGTTCCATTTTCCTGGATAAGAAAAGAACATTTGTTCTTAAAGGAAATGAGTGTAATGTAATACTGCTATCGGTACCCATCTATATCACTTTACTGCTTCCATTAACTTTTTTTAAATTTTTGCCTCCAAAGTGTTAACATGGATTGTGATGACAGCAGTGAAATAGGAAGCATGGCATTGCAGATTTAGATTTGAGTCTAGTGCCATAGTTTTGGAGTGATGCTTAGGAGTTTGCTTTCCTCTTCCCCTTATAAGGCTGTAATTGTTTCAGTTTTAGGGAATATTTTTAACTTTAGAGACCTCAGCTAAAATCCTCGCTCTTTACAGGATATGATTGTGGGTGTATTGCCATATGAGGTTGCTCTGTTCTTGTTTTTTCAATTATATCAGCATAATTTTGCAGCATTCCTGTTATCACTTTTCAATCCCTTCTTTCTACCGGTGCCAGAGAAAACACGGCCAATGCGGGGCCCAAGTTCAAAATAATATTCCTTACAAGAAGGTACGGTGGAAGTTTAAAGTAAAAGCGCTCTTGGGAGTTGGCGAAAAAGGTTCATGGTAAAGGTTTGATGGTAAAAAATGAAGTCACTCAAGTATAATATTACTAGTAGCATTAAGTGGCTGGGATAAACCCATCATCATTATAATCATCACCAGGATTGTAATCTGAAATAATTTTTTTAAAGTGACTCTGTACCCACAATCTGCCCCCCCCCCCCAAACTGCTTGTACCTTCAGATAGCTGCTTTTAATCCAAGATCTGTCCCAGGGGCCGTTTGGCAGGTGATGCAGTTATTGTCCTAAAAAACAACTTTTAAACTTGCAGCCCTGTGCCAAACAGGAATATCTGTGCCCTAACTTTGCACACCTGACCCTCCCCCCCCCCCCTTCATCATTAGGAATGCCCCTAGAAAATTTTCTCCATGCTGAACATTGCACAGGTGCTTAATAATCCAGCCCATGTGCCATGCTGACACAGGTGGGGAATAGGAGGCAATCTGCCTGCAGCACTCCTAATGATAAGGAGGGTGGGGAGGAGGGACGGAGGGGTGGTGCAAAGTTGGGGCACAGATACTCCCATTTAGCACGGGCTGCAAGTTTAAAAGTTGTTTTTTAGGACAATAACTGCATCACCTGCCGAACGGACCACAGGACAGATCTTGGATTAAAAGCAGCTATCCGAAGGTACAAGTGGTTTGGGGGTGTCAGATTGTGGGTACAGAGTCGCTTTAACTGTTCCATCCTGACATTGCTCTGCTGCTCTCCATCGGGACTATTCAAGCATCTGTCATCAACAGCACCAGCCCTGCAAACCTTGCCGAAGTCAATATTTCTTTGAATGGTTAAAGCTGGAGAATAGGACGGTATTGCTCTGCTTTCTTGCTATTTACCTTTAGGAACGCGCTCTTTTAAGGCCAGATTCACACGTAACGGATCCGCAGCGGATTTCCCGTCCTTTCACTGTCCTTTCACGGTTTTTACTATTAAATTAGTTGGGCTTTTTAATTAAAGACTATGTTCACACAACGTTATATTTTAGTAAAGAACGGATGCTGATTGCAATGGAATCGGCGTCCGTTCTTTATTGCAGGGGTGGCATTGCATTAAACTCAATGCAATGCCGCCCGCTGTGTTCACACATCGTCTAAAGAATGGGCGTTAAAATAATGTACATGTCTATTATTTCAGGACGTTGTTCAATGAACTGCACCTGGAAATAACAGCTGACATCCCGCTCAGCCAGTGCGCTGCCCCGCCGAGTGGGACGTCCAGACGCCGGGAGCCCCCAAAGAAAGCCAGAGCATGGAGCAGGTTAAGTATGCTCTGGCCAGCAGGGGGTTAAGGGGACTGTCACTTACATACTCGCAGCTGGATGTTAATCCCGCTGCAAGTATGTAATCTCATTCAAAATGACAGGCAAGGGATCCGCAGGGGATTTCGCTGTGAATTTGAAGCGTGAAATCCGCTGCAGATCCGTTACGTGTAAATCTGGCTTTACAATTGACTTGCAGGCACAGTCGGGTGTGCCCACAAATCAATTAACCATTCAGTACAATGTAAAGTGCGGTCGCCAGCCGACTTTACATTGTGTGAACAGCTATTATTTACGGACACTTCATTAAACTGCGTCCTAAAATAATAGACATGTACATTATTTTAACGCCCGTTAAAATAACGATGTGTGTTCTTTACTGAAATATAACGTTGTGTGAACATAGCCTTTAACTGAAAAGTCCAGTGAATTTATTAGTAAAAATGGTGAAAGGACGTTGAAAAAAGTTAAACTTTTTGTGAACAAGTAAAAAATAATGTCCACTGTTTACAATAGACGTCCGAAAATAACTGACACGATCATTATTTTGATGTCCGCGCAGACAACATCTGTCATTTTATACACTGTGTGCATTGGACGTCCGTCATTCCATTGGCTTGCATTGCATTGAAGTCAATTAAACTGTGGCAATACGGATATCTTTTTAAATAGAAAAAGCTGGTGCCTTTTTTTTTTTTTTTTACGTTGTGTGTACATATATATATATATATATATATATATATATATAGCACTTATATTGCTTTGCCTATTGCACTGACCTACAGAGCCAACGAGTCCCATGGCTGAACCTCATTAAAGGTAATAGAGCACTGCATACATGTTTCTTCCTAATGGCCCTATTCCACGAAACATTTATCGGCCGACACAGCCGATAATCATCCCGTGAAGTAGGAGGCAACGATCAGCCGACATCGTTCATGTCGGCTCATCGTTGAAGTCGTTTGTCTTTCAACATGTTGAAAGACAAAAATGACCTATATAGCAACGATCTGCTGCCTTCGCTCTGTGGAATAGGAGCGGTGGCAGCAGACCGCCGCTATATGCTATGGGCTGCCCAGACGATCAGCGATCACCCGGGTAGCCCCTCCACACCTCCCTGCAGCCCCTCCCCCACTCGCTGCTGCCACATGTAATAGCGGCAGCAGCGAGCGGGGAAAGAGGAGCAAACGAGCGCTGACAGTGCTTTTTGGCTCCACACTGTCGGCCCGTGTAATAGGGCCTTAAAGGGGTTGTCCAGTGTGGGGGCACTTTTTGGGGGGGATCGGGGAGGAGGTGGCTGAAATAAAAGACGTTCACTCACCTCCCCGGTTCAAGCTCGGATCCCGCCTCCTTCACTGAGTGGCTGAGCGGCCCTGAGACGTAGCGTCTCAGGCGGCGTCAGACACCCGGAAGCGGCCGGGAACCGGGGACCGGAGCGCCGCGATGAGTGAGCCGCCGCTGGAACCGGGGAGGTGAGTGAACGTCTTTTATTTCAGCCACCTCCTCCCCAGTACCCCCAAAAAAGTGCCCCCACACTGGACAACCCCTTTAACTCGAGCATTCATGTGTTCGATCAACTTTATTGTTCTACTCAAACTGACCTCTAGTATACATTTAACATGTAATTATTGTCACTCGGTGAACTCAAACTAACATTCCTCAAAGTAACCCAAAATAAGGGGTGCTCTCAAAAACTACAACTTGTTCTGAAGAAAATAAGCCGCTAAACATTAGATTATAAACATTATCTAAGAATTTAAGAAAAAATAAGCAAAATAAAATCGCTACACAACAAGGGGTTAATGTTAGGGCGGATTGGTGTATTCAGGTCAATCTTTTGCATGTATAACATATGCTTCTACTCTTGCTGATTCTTGCTGTTTTTAAGGCCCTAATTTACAACAGGGTTCCTGGCACAGGACATATGAATGTATATGTCTGGTTGTTCAACTGAAATGTAATGCAAAACAAACATAAAGAACCTTCACTAATATGATGGAATATGATGCACCCTTAACAGTCTATGGAGAATAATCTTTTCCAGTGGAATACAGTGAGGGGAAGGGGGGGGGGTATAGTTGTTCAGTGGCTCAGTTGCCCCAGCAACCAATCAGATTCCACCTTTCATTTTCTAAAGAGTCTTTGAGGAATGAAAGGTGGAATCTGATTGGTTGCTAGGGGCAACTGAGCCAGTTTCACTTTACACCATGTTTGATAAATCTTCCCTTTGGTGTCCAAACTAATTGACCAAACTAGGTTTAAATTAGAGGACAGAATGCAAGTGCTTAGGCTACGTTCCCACTACGTTTTTTCCTCTCCATTTTTTAAAGGAAAAAATGACATCCATCATTTTGAGTTCACATTCGCTGTCTGGCCGCCCGTCAGTGCAATAACAGCTGTTGGTACATTAGTCTAGTTTAGGTGGACTCATCAGCCTTTGGATGTGTCTTTAATTGAAAAGTCCATTGAATTTAATAGTAAACATGTTGAAAAAAAGAAAAACTGTGTGTGATCAACTAAAAAAATAAAGTCCGCTGTATGCAAAAGACGTCCGAAAATAATTGTCATGATCATTATTTATATGTCCATGCAGACACTGTCCGTCAGTCATTCCATTGACTTTAAATCGCGTCAAAAATGGGCATCTTTTTAAAACGATAAAGCAGGCGCCTTTTCTCTTTTTTTGACGTCGGGTGGACATAGCCTATTACTGTACATCAGGCAATACAGTATAACCATATTACTACAGCCTTGAGTGAAATATCATATTTACCCACCATTATTTACCCAGCTTTACTGTGTTTGCTGATTCTTCTCCTTCTCTTTATCTTCTTCTACCCTGTGGGCTTTTTCAGACTTCCCAATTTTCTGCCTCGCTACAAGCTTTACTTTGAAAATGACTTCAAACATAGGCAGTGACAGTGTACTAGATACTCTCTGAGCACAATATCTGAGAATATCTATACTTTGATACAAAGGGGGAACTTTTATAAATGCATAAATGTTGTATATATACTGTATATATATATATATATATATATATATATATATAAAAAAAATTTTCCCCTCTTAAGGGTCTGTTCACACATACAGACTCGCTGCGTATTTATCGCTGTGAGTTTCTTGCACATAAATCCACAGTGATACTGACTGCTATCAAGTTAATGTATTTATATTCTCGCTGCGTGTTTGGTGCGATTTTTACATGCGAGCTTTGATTTTCACAGGCAAGTTCAACACTACAAAAAACACAGCTACTTTCATGCGAGTTTGATGCGAGTTCTGTGCAAGTTTTACGCAGCGAGTCTGTACGTGTGAACAGACCCTAACTAACCCAAATCTAACCTGCTGAAAGGCTCCCTATTGAGCACAGGGCTCTGAGGATGCGTGGGCTGGATTGGTGCTTGGGGCCATATCCCTAGTGCTCTTAGTGACTTACTGGGCTGAAGATTTCAGACCTAACAGCATGGGAACAGTGCAGAGAAAGAAGATAAGAGCCATGCCTTCATCCTCAGCACCCTGTGTCCACTAAGGACAGCAGGTTAGATTTGTTCCCCTTTAAATACTCATCAGAGTAAGCAGGGGCGTTAACCAGACGTTCTCTCTAAGGGCCCTATTCCACCGGACGATTATCGTTCAGATTATCGTCAAAGCGTTTGAATCTAAACGATAATCGTTCGGTTGAAATGCAGTTAACGATTAATGACTGAACGAGAAATCGTTGATCGCTTTATAAGACCTGGACCTATTTTTATCGTTGCTCATTCGCAAAACGTTCGCAAATCATTTGCATTGAATAAGACATCAGTCAGTCGTTCGCAATAGATACGAACACAATAGCGAAGAAATAGCGAAGAAAAAGCTATCGCAATTACGTATATAAGTAACGATTATCATTCCATGGAAATGAGTGAAAGTTTTCAGGTCTTTCGCAATAGCGGTTGTTTGAGATGGTTAATCGTTAACGATTATGCAAACGATAATCGTCCGGTGGAATAGGGCCCTTACCCTACCCTACAGTTCTCAGGCCTCAGTACATTGGCATGTCCTGCATCTAAAGACACATACTGTATATATAATATAGACTGGTTTGGTCAATAATAAAATGGAGCAAACAGAAGATTCTGCAAGGCTCCATATAATGTAAACATTGAGAAAAAAAGAATCTTTTCATCTCAGCTATTTAGAGGTGATTATTTGGTGATTAACACCTTGGCTGTAAAGAAAAAAAGCAGCTGTGATTTAATTGCAAGTTCTATTAACCTCGCACGTCGGCTTTATCCCATGACTGTAAAGGCAGGTTTTAGAGCATTGTGCACCATAGCACATTACAATAAACTGCTAAAATAATAACTATAAGCTGTTATAAAGGCATCCATGGAAATTCATTTACAGGTTAATCATGGTGTGAATTTTTATTTTTTTTCCTGTTAGGGGATTTAGCACTACCTTAAGGCTGTTCACCTGGGCCTGAGCAATATTGTGGTTCCCTATGCTGCGTTTACACGTAACGATTATTGTGCGAATTTGCGCAATAACGATCGAATTCGAACGGTAAACGTATGTGTAAATGCAGCGAATTATCAAACGACGAGCGAGAAATCGTTCATTTTGATCTTTGAACATGTTCTCAAATTGTCGTTGATCGTTCGCAAAAAATTCACAGATCGTTCCGTGTGAACAGTTGTTCACCGATTTAACCAATGTGTGAGATAGGCTTAAGCGATCGCAAAACGATCGCAAAACGAATTTTCCGTACGATATATCATACCGTCAAAACGCTGATCATTATGAAAAAAAAATCGTTAATCGTACTATCGGGCCAATTATCGTTTCGTGTAAACGCAGCACTAGGGTCCATAATTAGGGTCCACCACCCACACCAGGAGCACTCTTGGGAAGCAACCTGGTGACCTCTAACAGCCAAAGTCCAGCTCCCTCATCCTGGAGTAGGTAAAGATGAAAACCTAGAGCATGGGTCCTCAACTGGAGGCCAGCTGTCCGGACCCCTGGTCAGACCTCCTAACTGCCCGGGATGGACCGGATCCGGGGCGGTTAGGAGGTCCCGCTCCCCACCGCACTGCCTCCCGCTCCATAGGCGTACTGTCCTTAGATGTCAGTACGCCTGTGGGGCTGGGGGCAGTGCCAGTCCGTCCCCCGGCTGATGCACGCTCTGTAGGGATGTCCCGGGGATTCCCCAGCAGAGCGCGCACCACAGACCTCAGTGTGTGCCGCTGGCCTGAACTTCCCGGAAGTACAGGCCGGCGGCATATACTGAGGTCACTGGTGCGCGCTCTGCTGGGGAATCCCCGGGACATCCCTACATAGCGCGTCCGGGGGCCGGACCGACAGGAGAAGAGAAGACAGCCGCAGCGGGGAACGAGGTGCTAGGTGAGTTGTGGGTTGTTTGTTTTTTTTGTCTGGGGGCCATCTATAAGGGGAGAGTGCACTGGGGGGCTATATACTATTGGGGGGAGAGTGCACAGTGGGGCTATATACTATTGGGGGGAGAGTGCACAGGGGGGCTATATACTACTGGGGGAGCTCACAGGGGGCTATATACTACAGGGGGAGAGCACAGGGGGCTATATACTACTTGGGGGGCTAAATACTACTGGGGGAGCTCACAGGGGGGCTATATACTACTGGGGGGCTATATACTATTGGGGGCAGCTCAGAGTGGGCTATATACTACAGAGGGAGAGCGCACAGGGGGGCTATATACTACTGGGGGGAGCTCACAGGGGGCTATATACTACAGGGGGAGAGCACAGGGGGAGAGCACAGGGGGGCTATATACTACTGGGGCTGGGGGGACCTCACAGGGGGGGCTACATACTACTTGGGGAGAGCACAGGGGGGCTATATACTACTGGGGGACCTCACAGGGGGGGGCTATATACTACTTGGGGATAGCACAGGGGGGGCTATATACTACTGGGGGAAGCTCACAGGGGGGCTATATACTACTGGGGGGAGCTCACAGGGGGGGCTATATACTACTGGGGGGAGCTCACAGGGGCCTATATACTACAGGAGGAGAGCACAGGGGACTATATACTGCTGGGGGTAGCTCACAGGGGGCTATATACTACTGGGGGGAGCTCACAGGGGGCTATATACTACTGGGGGGAGCTCACAGGGGGGTATATACTACAGGGGGAGAGCACAGGGGGGGCTATATACTACTGGGGGGAGCTCACAGGGGGGCTATATACTACAGGGGGGGAGCGCACAGGGGGGCTATATACTACTGGGGGAACAACAGGGGGCTATACACTACTGGGGGAGAGCACACAGGGGGGCTATACACTACTAGGGGAGCAACAGGGGGGTTATATACTACCAGGGCAGTCACCCCCTTTGTACCTTATATCAAAGGGCTGTTGAGAGAGAAAAAAATCAAATTAGCTTCCATATCTTGGTTTAACAAGTGCAGTGATGCAAAAAAAATCATTTACAAGTAGCAACTGTTTTGCATCATCACCAGGACTGATCCTACAGGGAAGCCTTGTTTCATCGCATGTGCATTTATTTATATCTAGACAGGGTCATATTTGCATCTAGAGCCGGAGTCACTCAGGGACACATCTACTGCAACCAGCAAGTGCATGCTGAGTAAGGGGGGACTACTGTCTATGACTGATGTAAAATCTGCAGCATCTGAGGTGAGGTGTGTTGTGCAGCAGCTGGGGCAGTTGTATAATGCATACTGCAGCTGCTAAAGAATCTGCTTAGGAAAGGAAAGGAGCTCTACATGTCTGCCCATCAGTGGGTGTTAAGGCCGTATTACATGATGACCTGTCAGCTCAGTGCTCGCTTCCCCCTTGTTCCCTGATTGATGCCTGTGCTATTACACGCACAGACAGGGAGCGAGGAGCAGCAGAAGGGGGCCGCCTAAGCGATAGTCAGATCGTTTGGGCGGTCCATTGAAGTAAGTGGCCGTCTGTTGCCGTCACTCCTATCACATGGAATGGTGGGCAGCACATTGCAGCTAAAAAATCATGATCTTTCAACATGTCGGCTTATCGTGGCCTTTCAGCGTTACACTAAAACATTATCGGCCAAGTAAGGTTGATAATCGGCCAAGTAAGGTCAACAATCGTTCAGTGTAATAAGGCCTTAAGAAAGGGAGGCAACTTTCTGCATATCTGCAAGGAGAAGTCCAGCGATTTATAAAATCTGGCATGGGCCGGGGGGAAATTGATCACAAATACGCACTTACCTCTCCCTGTGCCCACGGTAAACGGTAGGACCGGCCCCTCGACCCCTGCTGAAAGGCATTTCCCCCCGAGTTGTGATGACGTCACGACTTGGGGGAAGAGGCCTGTCCCAGCTGATGGGCTGGCCGCTCAGCCAATCAATGACTGGAGCGACGTCCCACCCCAGTCACTGACTGGCTGAGCAGCCAGTCCATCAACCGGATTGTGACGTTTCAGCTCTGGAAATCCCAGAGCCCAGCAGGGGTCCTGAGGCCGGTCCTGCTGCTCACCGTGGACACGAAAAGAGCTAAATTAGTACTTGTTATCAATTCCCCCCTGCCCCTGCTGGTTGCTGGACTTCTGCTTTAAGATATAATCTTCAGGTTCTGACATCAGAATTAGATGTTTATTCAAAGAATATCTATAGACATGTCAAGTGAAAATTTCTGTCATCATTTTTAATACTGATGTATATGTGATACATAATACTGTCTTCTTATGTGGCAGAACAGTCTGTAGACCCTCTCAGGGACTGGTGCAGCTGCTGCCCCCTCCCCCCCTATAACTTATAAGTCCATTCCCCCTTACACATAGAATTTACTGTAACTCATCCCCATGTGGAGTAGACAGGCCTTGTGGTGTGCCAGCTGAGAGCATCATGTAAGAGATATGACAGGTGCTGTGCGGAGGGTGCTCAGGTTCCTTGTCAGCTGTCATGGACCCATCTAGCTCTGTAGAATTACATGTCCCTCCCTCTTGTACCACAGAATAATGGACCTTTGTTTTAGCAGCGACATTCATATAAATGTATAAAAAAAAAACAGTAACCAGCAATGCCAGGCTCGAAGAATGATAACATTCCTGCCATATGGAGAGACATGTCACACAGACATCTGAAGGGTCCACTGATCTCTAGAACAAGTGTGCAGGAGCCTCGTAACCTAGGGCCACTACGAGGATTGTTGCAGGTTTTAAAGGGTCTTGCAAATAAACTGGATGTCCCCTTTAATTCAGAAGATATGGATTTTTTTTTCTTGGTTAATCATTACTTTGCAGAAAAGAAACCTTTGGGACTTCATGAGTCACTACATCAGCAAAGGAACCTGACTCATGCAGGCATTTACAGTAAGGTACGACACCAGAAAACGCTGACCACAAGCGTATCTCATGAATAAATGATCACACCAGTACAATGGAGACCTCTACTGATAGAGTTATCCTATTATTATAAAGTACACAGGGGTTTAGGTCCATGGGTTATCATGGCAGTTGGTGGTCCAATGAAGACCGCAAAATCGACCATCTTAGCGTGCTTATTAGGCGCTGGCAGAAAGGGACATCGTACACTGCAATATATAGAAGTATAGGAGTGCATAGTATTTTTGTTTATTCTTACTACCCAAAAATAAAAAGCCCACCCCGCAAAAAACAAGCCCTTGCAGTTGTATGCAGAAAAAAAAAAATCTGACCCTTTTCTGTGGCGTGCACCTGGGGTGCATTTTGACGATTGTCCCCTCAGAATGACCCCATTCAACAGCATAGGGAAAGAAGGGAAATGTCACTTCTCTTTATATAGTTCTCATCAGCCATTAAAGCCAAAGGGAGCGGCTTTTTCCAAAGAGACACCATCAAAAAACGTGCAGTTTTTTCACATGTGAATATGCTCAAATATACAAAAGGCAACTCAACCTAACAGGGGATGCTTACTGGATGGTTGGAGATAAAGCAGTCAGCCATCTTGGGTGCAACCTGATTTGTAGAATGGTGCACAGTCCTGTAGGCTCTAGTAAGGGACTTATTTTTTTTTACCTGCTAAAACAGGCCAGGAATGGTGACAGGCCAGGTACTCCAGCCCTTTAAAAAATGTTTTATATTTTTCTGCCCTTGAGGTGAACATAAAAAATATTCTATACTCAGCAGTCACAGCCAGCACAGCCAATCACTGACTGAAACGGGACAGGGTCGTGGCCACTCATTGGCTGAGCAGGCTGTCATTGCGAGTCTGCAAGTCTGTCTCGGAAGTGGTGCTAGCAATGTTTAGCCGGCGACCCAA
The DNA here is from genome assembly GCF_027789765.1 of Dendropsophus ebraccatus. Taxonomy (NCBI): domain Eukaryota; kingdom Metazoa; phylum Chordata; class Amphibia; order Anura; family Hylidae; genus Dendropsophus; species Dendropsophus ebraccatus. The sequence goes on from NC_091463.1 coordinate 72,956,391, forward strand.
AAATGCCAGAGGAGGACACTGGGGGGGAGCGTGGTGAGGTGAGAATAGGATGTTCATTAATTTTCTCTGCAAGGGCACAAACATATAAAAAATTGCCAGAATGTCCCTTTAAACTCCACATCTCACTTTACTTAGTGCTATACTGGTTGCAGCCTCAAGCCGCCACTTTCTAAGCCCCCCACCTAACCTTTGAGTAAAATCTTTAATGCAATAGAATCCATTCATCTCCCGAGTAATAAGCTGTCTTGTGCTTAACATGAAATTTGCCTACGGTGCATCTATACATGTGTCTAGACATGCAAATGGTCTCCCCCAAGACTCATTTACACCCATGTGTTTTTGATCCTTATTTCTGATTTATTTATTTATTTAAAAAAGGGTTGATGAATTTAAAAAAAAATTCTATTTATACATTTTTTATGTTATGCACATGCTATTTCTTTTTAATACAGAGCATGCCTTGACAGATCCGTATAGGCACTGCCTGAAGAAGGACACAAGTCATAGAAGGGCTGAATATAAAAGCTCATCTTTATTGTTCATACAGTGCACTTCTTTTTATTCTGTTTTTTTCATCCGAATTTCACCATAGTTAGTTAGCACCATTTATTAAAAAATAAAACATGATACAAAATGGATTCAATACTGAGCCCAAACCAAAAAGAAATCCAAAAAGAAATCCTTATTACGCATTTGTATTTTATCTGTATTTTCCTATGGATGTGTAAATGAGGGAAGGTGACATCAGAAAATGATTTTTTTATTTTATCATACTGGATATATTATAAAATAATCCTGAAATTAACATTTTTCATTCTGGCTGCTGAGCCTAATAATAGGCTTACACTTCCTGATCTATAGAGAAAACCTTTCACCAGTGTCCTTCTTATCATCACAGGCAGGTTTTCAGTGAAAGGTCATACTAGAGAATAGAGAAGACAGATTGGGCTATTCACAGTAGGTCATGGTCAAAACTCACCCTCCTCTGTCCATAATGACGTCTGCTGCACACGTCACAAAACATGCCTAGAAAACTCTCCCATAGAAGTAATAAGGATTCATGCAAATATATAAAGGAAGGACCTATAACTCTCCTGCTAGATCCACTTTTGTCTCATATACAGTAATTCTGCAGGCAGCCAGAGTTTTAAAATGCATAAAACATACACCTCCTCTTGTTTGTCATCTCAGGATCAGTCTAGATACTTCTCTCCCTTTTATATTATTACCCTCATTAACCTCTAGTAACGTGAGTAACCAAATATACATTAGTTCTGCCCATAGCCCACCTGTCATGTGTGTCCCTTTAATAATCTCTGGGAGATCAGCACCCTTAGTGTCTGGGATGGATTAATGTTAACCCTTCAGATCAAATCACCCACTTATCTGCTCCCAGATTGTATGTGAATTCTTCTGTATTTATGAGCTCTACAGAGGTGACTCTTGTGTCCTCAGATGAAGGATTGTAACTGAACCTGTCGGATAGATGAGCCAATAGCGTTCCGCTTCGGTGTTACTAGCCTGCCACCTGCTGTCAATAAAGTGTAACATAGTTTTACCATAATATACATTACTGGTTAGATTGGAGAAGTAGGTCCAATCCTGAATGGTGAAGTGTACAGATTGGACCTACTTCTCTTCACCTGGATACCCACAGTACAGTATTGCCAACATACATTGATTTTTCCAGCACTGTGAATCACACATTGTTAGGCTATGTTCACACTACCTTAGAGACCGGCTGGTCTCTGGCCCCTGGCCCGATCATCTCGGCTGGAGGTACCGGCCAGATGATCTTTCCGGCCGCAGAGCTCCGATGCATCAGAGCTTCCCATAGCCCACAGCCGGAGCCGCTCGCTTCACTGTGTGAACTGACAGGGCTTTCTGCGGCCGGAATTCACTGAATTCCGGCAGCAGAAAACTGACATCTCAGTTTTTTCCGACGCCGCATGGGATCCCAGCCGGAGCATGTACGATGTGTGTATGCTCCGGCCGGGATCCCATTCAAAGTAAGGTTATGTTCCACCCCTAAAAACTACGGCCGTAGTTCTGCGGCGAGAACTACGGCCGTAGTTTTACGTAGTGTGAACATAGCCTTAGGCTATGTTCACACTGCGTATATGTCCGGCCGCATATTTTCGCAGCCGGACATATACGCGGTAAACTTCGGCCGGGGATTTACGCTACTTGCGGCCGGCTACGTACGGAGCGCGAACTTACGCCCAAAGTCTACTTACGCTTCCTGAGCGCCCTACGTAGCGATCTGACAGCGGTCTTTTACTTGGAAATCTTCGCCTAGCCCCGGACACCCCACAGAACCTTTTGGATCGGCACAAAAAGCTGCAAAAATGAAGAAATCACCACTCCGTACGGGACCGCATGTAACGCTACGGGCGTAAGTTACGGCATTTTCGTCCGCAAACAATGGTCTGGTTCATTTTTTACGCCGGCGCGTACGAGTCCGGCGTAAGTTCGTACGTAGTGTGAACTGTGCAGCCGTACTTCGTATACTTTCCATTATACGCAAACTACGTAAGTCTCCGTCCGCTTATTCATGGAACGCGCTACGTCCGGAAACTTACGTAGTGTGAACATAGCCTAACAGTGTATGGTTACTGCCAGAGTCACAGTCATATTGAGTGAGTGGACTTTTCATATATTTGTCTTTGATACATATAGAATTTAGAATATAGGTTTTCTATGGGTTCTATGCTACTGCTCTGGACATGGACACTGACAGAGGTGGCAGCAGAGAGCACTGTGTCAGACTGGAAAGAATACATCACTTCCTGCAGGACATACAGCAGCTGATAACCTGTGGAAGACTGGTGATTTTTAAATAGAAGTAAATTACAAATCTATATAGCCTTCTGACCTCAGTTGATTTAAAACTTTTTTTTTTGCTGGAGTTTCCCTTCTTGCATAGCTGAATCTGTACACGGTCTAATAGAACATAGTGCATATTTTAGGGTTTATTGGAGTATACAAATCTGCTATGTTCCTGCTCTATAAAACGATACCACAATCTGTGATAATTTTGATTTTGCTGCAGATTTCATCCTCCGTATTGTCGACACTGAGAACGCTTGCTGTTACACTATCACAGTGGTATTATACTGTATAATATTGGCAGCATGTTAACCAGATGATGAAGACAGTATTTAGTCTTTGAAACACATTGAGGGTGCCTTCACACCTACCGGATCCACAGCGGATTTCACTTCTGCAGATTCGCAGCGAGATCAGCTGCGAATCGAGTATCAATTCACCCCTATGAGAGCACATACTCGCAGCGGGCTTGACATCCCGCTGTGAAATATGTGCTTTAACCCCTCGCTGTCCGCAGCCCCGCCGCCGCATTAGCCCATCCTCGGCCGCATCCCCATCTCCGGACGCATCCCCTCATGCCCGGCCGCATTAGCCCATCCCCTGCCGCATCCTGCAGCCTGCCGCCGAGAGCATACAATACCTGCTTGGTGCCGGGAGCCTCACTGCAGCCGCGCAGGTACTTTATGCTCTCGGCGGCGGGCTGCAGGATGCGGCCGAAGATGCGGGCTGCTGGATGCAGCAGGGGATGGGCTGATGCGGCCGGGGATGCGGACAGCGAGGGGTTAAAGCACATATTCACAGCGGGATGTTAATCCCGCTGCGAATATGTGTTATCATAGGGGTGAATGGTACTGGATCCCCAGCGGTTCTCGCTTCGAATCCGCAGAAGTGAGATCCGCTGTGGATCCAGTAGGTGTGAAGGCGCCCAGAGGGAGATTTATCAAACATGGTGTAAAGTAAAACTGGCTCAGTTGCCCCTAGCAACCAATCAGATTCCACCTTTCATTCCTCACAGACTCTTTAGAAAATGAAAGGTGGAATCTGAAGGTGGAATGCAATTGCAGGGTGCTGATCAGTTGTCACAGCAGTAGAGGGTTTTCAAAAGTTCTCTATGGTTAGAGTCAGTGGTGTAGCTGTAGGAGTACCACTGGGCCCAGAGCCTCCCTCACCACCTTAAAGGGGTTGTCCAGCGAAAATCTTTTTCTTTCAAATTAACCGCTGTCAGAAAGTTATACAGATTTGTAATTTACTTCTATTAAAATTTCTCAAGCCTTCCCATACTTATCAGCTTCTATATGTCCTGCAGGAAGTGTTGCTTTATTTTCAGTCTGACACAGTGCTATCTGCTGCCACCTCTGGCCGACATAGGAACTGTCCAGAGCAGGAGAGGTTTTTTTATGGGGATTCATAGAAAACCGAGACAGAGTTCCTGTCTCGGCCAGAGATGTCAGCAGAAAGCACTGTGTTTCCTGTAGGACATACAGCAGCTAATAAGTATGGGAAGACTTGAGAATTTTTAATAGAAGTAAATGACAAAGCTGTATAACTTTCTGACACCAGCTGATTTGAAAGAAAAAGATTTTCGCTGGGACACTGCTGGAGCTGCTGACTGTCCGGACGAGCCTGCAACATTGCAACTCTAGAACCTGGAAGAAGCCACACATCAGGGACAAAGTGGTGTGATACAGGAGGTGGTGCGGGGGCCCCTGGCCAGACAACCTCTTTAATCCCCCTTAAATGTCATAAACAAAAATACTCTCTGCTAACATAGCATTAAAGATTTTTTTTTTATTATTTTATCCAACAAACAATTCTTTTGTGTCACAATACATTATATGGTAGAATGAAAGGTGCCAAAAAAAAGTACAACTTGTACAACAAAAACAAAAAAGGCACTTAAAAGACAAGGGAAAAAAATATGCATTAAAAAAACTAAGCATGATGGGAGTTGTTCATTCTCCAGCACAATACATTAAATGCCTTGCTTCTTTCCGCACCCAAAGTCCTGGGGAAGAATAGTAGCTGCTTACATGTAAAACATTCTTCCAAATGAAGTTGATGTTAAGTGAGCATGACTGTCCGCCCCCCTCTCCTTGCTGGTGTATACTGTCCTTTTATCTTGAGTGTAGAAAAACGTTCATTCAGTGTGACATTAGTCTGAAAAATACACAATATCACGTCAGGTTTTTTTATTCTCAATGTGTTACAATGAAACACGAATGTTCCACTACAATAAATCTTCAAACTTGTCACAAAATATAAGACATCCGGCTATTACTCAGAAGATGTGGACAACCCATCAAGTGCTGTTATTGTTCCAGGAATACAGATTGTATCAGCGCCAAGAAAAATGGCGTCCATATAACCCCTCATTCATCATATATAAATACTCATCATATATAACCCTTCATCCATCACATACAACCCCTTATCACATACAACCCCTCATCCATCACATACTACCCCTCATCCGTCACATACAACCCCTCATCCACCACATTCAACCCCCTATCCATAACATACAACCCCTCATCCATCATATACAACCCCTCATCACATACAACCCCTCATCCGTCACATACAACCCCTCATCACATACAACCCCTCATCACATACAACCCCTCATCCACCACATTCAACCCCCTATCCATAACATACAACCCCTCATCCATCATATATAACCCCTCGTCCGTCAGATACAACCCCTCACCCATCACATACAACCCCTCACCCATCACATACAACCCCTCATCACATACAACCCCTCATCCACCACATTCAACCCCCTATCCATAACATACAACCCCTCATCCATCATATATAACCGCTCGTCCATCACATACAACCCCTCACCCATCACATACAACCCCTCACCCATCACATACAACCCCTCATCCCTCACATACAACCCCTCATCCCTCACATACAACCCCTCATCCCTCACATACAACCCTTTATCCATCACATACAACCACTCATCCACCACATACAACCCCTAATCCATCATATATAACCCCTCATCCATCATATATAAAACCTCATACATCACATACAACCCCTCATCCCTCACATACAACCCCTCATCCATCATATATAACCCCTCATCAATCGCATACAACCCCTCACCCATCACATACAACCCCTCATCCCTCACATACAACCCCTCACCCATCACATACAACCCCTCATCCCTCACATACAACCCCTCATCCCTCACATACAACCCCTCATCCCTCACATACAACCCCTCATCCCTCACATACAACCCTTTATCCATCACATACAACCACTCATCCACCACATACAACCCCTAATCCATCATATATAACCCCTCATCCATCATATATAAAACCTCATACATCACATACAACCCCTCATCCCTCACATACAACCCCTCATCCATCATATATGACCCCTCATCAATCGCATACAACCCCTCACCCATCACATACAACCCCTCATCCATGACATACAATCCCTCATCCATCACATACAACCCCTTATCCATCTTATATAACCCCTCATCCATCACATACAACCCCTTATCCATCTTATATAACCCCTCATCCACCACATACAACCCCTCATCCATCATATATTACCCCTTATCCTCCACATACAACCCCTCATCCATCACATACAACCCCTCATCCATCATATATTACCCCTTATCCTCCACATACAATCCCTCATCCATCACATACAACACCTTATCCATCACATACAACCCCTCATCCATTACATATAGCCCCTCATCCATTATATATAGCCCCTCATCATATATAATCCCTCATCCACCACATACAACCCCTCATCCGTCACAAACAACCCGTCATCCATCATATATAACCCCTCATCCCTCACATACAACCCCTCATCCATCACATACAACACCTCATCCATCACATACACCCTCTCATCCATTATATATAGCCCCTCATCCATCATATATTACCCCTTATCCTCCACATACAATCCCTCATCCATCACATACAACACCTTATCCATCACATACAACCCCTCATCCATTACATATAGCCCCTCATCCATTATATATAGCCCCTCATCATATATAATCCCTCATCCACCACATACAACCCCTCATCCGTCACAAACAACCCGTCATCCATCATATATAACCCCTCATCCCTCACATACAACCCCTCATCCATCACATACAACACCTCATCCATCACATACACCCTCTCATCCATTATATATAGCCCCTCATCCATCATATATTACCCCTTATCCTCCATATACAACCTCTCATCCATCACATACAACCCCTCATCCATCATATATTACCCCTTATCCTCCACATACAACCCTTCATCCATCACATACAATCCCTCATCCATCACATACAACACCTCATCCATCACATACAACCCCTCATCCATTACATATAGCCCCTCATCCATTATATATAGCCCCTCATCATATATAATCCCTCATCCACCACATACAACCCCTCATCCGTCACAAACAACCCGTCATCCATCATATATAACCCCTCATCCATCACATACAACCCCTCATCCATCACATACAACCCCTGCATCTGTCAGACATTTATGTATAGGTATATCCTGGATTAGATGAGACTACCCCTTTACCATTTGATGATAGGTGTCCAACTCAACAGTGAAAAGTTAGGCCCTGCATCCTATATTACCAAACCCATTGGTTTAGACCTAGCTCAAACCTAAAGTCAAACATACGGGATACAGAAAACGTAGTGATTTCTAATAACTCACACGATTGGCCATTGCCCTGAAATTGAACCTCAGGGGCACACCTTTCGGAGGAGGATCTGTGGGCTGCACTCCTGTTTTTCTGAATCTTCCTCCTGGTCGCTTCATTGCTGTTTTTTTGGATCTTTGATGTAAAGAAATTTAAAAAAAATTAAAATTCACAAGTATCAATCGAATCTTCTAAGAGTTATGAAAGGGGAAAAAAGGTCTACTCACTGAGGAACAAAACCTGCTTTAGGGTTGGGGACAGACACAGTCAAGGTGGATCCAAACCCGTCACTGTTCTGCCACCTGGTGAAGAAGAACATGTTTATTACAAGTTCCCAATGGTTTTAATGATAATAAATGAATTGTTTTACTGACCTTCTTGTATTTGTCTGCCCTTTTCCACGATTTATAGCGCCTTGTTGCATCAACTGGAAATGGCAAAGAAAGAGAGAATGTTAAACATGGAAGTTAGTGATCCAGCGATCATTCATCCAGCCATTCACTCCCAGTAACTGGTCTGCATGAAGAATCCTTTTGACCAGCACCGACTGTCTTGTACATAGTCGAGCAGCCATCAGCCCATGTAAAAGGACCCTAAGCATTGTTTCTTATTATACCAGCATCTGCCCACCTGGCTACAAATTATAGTTCGACATTGACAAAAAAACAATTTGATCTGCTCACTTACTCTACTGTTTCGGTTGACTGTATTTGTTCTCGGTTGCCTTTGCCCATCTCCTATCTGAGGTCTTCTAGTCTGTGTGTTAAATCTACAGAAACGGAAGATATGGTAATTAAAAGATTATTTTAAGAAGAAACAAATTGCACAGAATTACATTACTTCTTCTGGGTAAAACTGCTCGGTACTCAACCGGAACAGATTGTGGCTGAGTATGGAGGTAACACCGTACGTGCAAAGTTAAGGTTGCATAATGAATCTCTAATAGTCTTCTCTTACCTCCTGGTTAATGTATGTGCAGGAATATTTGCAGCTCTATACTTCCTTGTGTTTGGTGCTTTTACCACCTTCTGAGAATTCTGTAAAAAGACAAAATATCAAGTGATGAATAAATAGTAGTCTATATAAAATACAGAAGCATAGTCAACTCTAATATAAAGGGTGTGAAAGTCTGAAGCTACTGTCACATTGATTGTCTTATTACAATGGCTCCTGGTACAGGGTGGGATATATAAGGCAATTCGATCTTAAAGCTGAGATGTTGCAGGCAGGGAACATGATTAAGGATCATAAGCAATTCTAACAAAGGTGATGGCTAGATCATTGGTTTAGGGCATCTTCAAAATGGCAGGTCTTGTTGGAGTGTGCCCAGTGTACAGCAGTTAGTACCTAACAAAAGTCTACCAGGAAACTAGCGGCAGTAGAGTAGTTATACATCCTACCACACTGTCAAAAATGCTCAGGAATGGTTTAAGAAACATGACAGAGCTCACTATGGTGACTTGGCTTTCAAATTACCCAGATCTCTATCCAATTTAAGGACCCTTTTACACAGCCCGATATTAAGGAGCAAGAGAGCGCCGAATTATTAGGTTAATGCTCGCTTGCTCCTCATTCCCCACTCGCTGTCTTTGCATGCACCAACAGCAAGCGGGAGTAGTTGGGGCTGTGGGGAGATGCAGGAGGGGCTGCCCGGACGACTTTTAGATCATCTGGGTGGCCCATAGAAGATGGCGGCAGTCTGTTCTCTTCTGTCGCTCCTATTACACGGAGCGATGACCGACTAACCGTCGCTATCGTTGTCATACTTTTTGAACGTTCAAAGTCAACAATCATCCAACATTGTGCATGTCGGGTGATTGTTGTTGAGTTATCACACCAAACGAATATGGCCGATAGGGCCTTAAGCATTTAATGGGTGTACTGAAAAGACAACTACAGTCTAAGGAAGCCACAGTTTACAACTTACAGGATCTGAAGGGATCTGCTGACTATGTTCTGGTACTAGATATCACAGGACACCTTCAAGGCTCTTGTGAAATATATACCTCTATAAGCTGGGAGCCTACACATCCTGTTTGGTGTGTATATGTGGTGCTAAGATGCATACAATGATGATATGTTAGAACAGTGCTTCTCAAACTGTGAGGCGGCCCTCACCAGTGAGGCGCCCCCTAGTTACTGGTGAGGCACTGCCCCTTCCCTGACAGCAACAATTTCTGCTTATTGACACATTTTGTACTTATGTCATGTTATACAGAGATTAGGAGACAAATGGAAGGTAGACTAAGCAATCTGTCATAGATGGTGAGGCCCAGCATCCTCTTGGTCAGTTTGGTGAGGCCCAGGCATCATTTTGTCTTTTGGGTGAGGCTCCAGTAGAAAAAGTTTGAGAAGCACATGTGTTAGAACATAGGCTGACCCAATTCGGGATCAATTGTTTGATTCTTACTGCACCCACCAGAAGAGATATTATCCGTAAAAATTCATCAAGGAATGAAAGGAGGTGGCACTCACCATCTTACTGTAATCCAAACTTTTATTAGGACATTGCAGATGCAGACATCAACGGTGTGCAGACGCCAGGCTGGCGTCTGCACACCGTTGATGTCTGCATCTGCAATGTCCTAATAAAAGTTTGGATTACAGTAAGATGGTGAGTGCCACCTCCTTTCATTCCTTGATGAATTTTTAGATGCAAAGACTGTCTCTTTTCAAGTGGTTTGGCACCCCATCTTTATTTTCTCCACACGGGGCCCAACATTTGTGGACATAAAAGGGTTGGTGCTGACCGGCTTCTTGTTTTGTATGTGTTTAGAGATATTATCCGTGCTGTCAGTTTTTCTGTTGCTGTTGCATACACACCTTCAGCGCTGCTCTGCGAGCCTTCGCATTGCTAAAAAAACGTTCTTTATTTCAGGCTGACAGTGTCACAGAGGCGAGTCTGTGGCACTGTCAGCCGCCACCCTGCCCTCCGTCTGCTGTTTCTTCAGGCTGCCACCCGCCTCCTCCGGCTGTCAATCATTCTGGAGTAGGCGGGTTTTGGCCTAAAGATACTGCCACTGTCAGCCTGTAGTAAAGAACTTTTGTAGCAACATGAAGGATCACAGAGCAGCGTAAAAGCTAACAATGTGTGCTCGTATGTTCATCAACGGGAAGATTGCAGTACAGATATATGCAAATCTGTGCTGTCAGTGTCCCTTTAAGCATTATATGATGCCCACTGAAATCATTGATCTTTCTGTCTCATGCCCATACATGCTAGGTCTTTCAAAATAAGTGTTACACTTTGAAGCTGCCCTGTCACTGTGCTGAATAACAGGCCAGGGAGAGGAAGATGGTAGCCAGGATCCAGCCCTGCCTCATCAGTCTCTTGGCAAGGACTTTTTTTTCTCCAACACTGCACTTTTAGAGGGGACAGAGTGTCCAGCAGGTATTGTGTTAATTAACATGAATCTTGTAGTTACCGTTGTGGGTAGATCTGGCCTGTTGAGCGGGCTGACATTATTTAGTGAAGCGGCAGCTTGTCGCCTTGTAATCGGACCAAGGGCGTTGTTCCTGGTCACACCAGGAAACCTTTGCTGTCTAAAACCTGGTTTAGGCCGGCCAGGACCTAGAGAACAGAATAATCTGTCATAGTAAAATTGCACTAAAATGGCATATCACTGCTAACGCCAAGGTACGCCAATACTCCGGCCTTACCTTGCTGATTTCTTGGTGAGTTTCTGAAATATCTTTTATTTTGGAAATTGCCTCTTTTTATTCTAGCATTCTGGACGGTCTGATTCAAGGTGAACTGAACGTCTGACTCTTCTTTTTGAAGTTTTATGATGTCATCTGAAAAAGAAAGAGTTTGACATGAACATAAACATTTTTTTGAGATACAGAGATTACTTCAATCTGATGCTGCATTGCAGTATCATAGCTTTTCAGCCCATTATAGAATAGGTGAAGTGGGGGGAAGCACCATCCAAAATCAATAATCTTTCCATGTGTATTCAGGTAATGATCAAATGATTGGACCTAAAATCATCAGCCGGCGACGGCGCATCTCTATGTGTAATAGTGACGACGGCTGACAATTGAACAAACAGTTAATACATACCTTTTTCATGTTCCCGTTGTTCTCCTGGTGTCCTGGCACTGTGCGCTGCAGCTTCAGAGCAGCCTGTCAGAACTAGGAAGCATGGAGAGCACAGGAGAACACCGGGAGCATGCAAAGGTATTGTATTAACTTGTTGGGCAAGGGCTGCACGGACATTGCTAACAATGTCTGTGAAGCCCTAGCTAAACGATTATCGGCCCAGTGTAAACGAGCGCCGGTCTAGCAGATCAGTGCTCATTTACAATATTAATCAGGTTTTCATCGGCCCGTGTAATAGGACCCTTACTTTAGACATCTGTCTCCTGACACAAAGGCAGAGCAGGAAGAAAACCCCCTGCATTCTAGTCTCTTCTAACATCAAAAGGAACATGGCGATTGTAGGGCTGGATTATATTGGTGGCACATGGAGCATGTGCTTAAGGCCCTTATCATCATAGCCAAGGGGACGTCCACTACCAGGGCTACTTAAAGGGGTACTCCAGTGAAAAGCTTTTCCCCAGTAATTGAAACACGTTACAAAGTTATATAACTTTGTAACGTGCTTAAATCACCTAGCTGCCCCCCTTCCCTATCTTTTCCCCCCTTAATCCCCCACCAGGAAGTGAAGTACACTTATTCTTACCTAATTACTGTTGACCTCAGGAAGCCATTTTGTGACAATGACAACATCAAGAGGGAGGCGGGCCTAAGCCCTGTTAAGCCAGCCTCCCTTTGTCAGATTAAACAGGTTGCTCATCTCTGATTGGCTGAGCAAGCTGTAATCCACCTAACAGTTTTACAGAGTCAATTAGACATCACAGAAGACAAAGTATATCATGGGAAAGCCCAAACCAGGAAGTAAAGAAAAAATGAAGCCACCAACTGGAGGTTCAGGGACCAGCAAACAGTGGGAAATTCAAAGAGACAGACTCCAAAGGGATGGTAAATGTAAAAACTATGTTTGATTGATTGATTTTTTTTTTTAATCAGTGCCAGAGTACCCCTTTAACATAAAATTACCTGCTTGCTATCTCTGTAACTCCTATACTGTAGATGAAGACTTCACTCTCTTGTATTTGATTGTGATGGGTTAATAAGATAGGATGGTTACCACAACAATATGGTTTACTAAAGAGTTTACGTAAAACCTTAATGTAGTCCTGGTTATAGACTATCACAATACAGTGGTTTTGTATTGTTAAATTCTAATTTCCTATTATGTTCTATACACTGGTCTTACTACAATATTAAACGGTTGACCGCTGTAGGTTGAAAGATTGAGACCCTTGAGACCCTAACTCTTTGGGAAACATGTAGAATTGTAATGTAATGTAATGTTCTGTGACACTGACTGTTCTTTTGTGTTACAATGACCCAGAAAAGCGCAGTGTATGATGGAGATGGGATCCGCTCTACCCCATAACCATTAAAGATTATACAGTATATACCATTGCTAGGAGGCAGTATCCACACAAGCCTTGTAGATAGGTCTCCCGTCTGATATTCTCTGATCTGCGCTGTCATTCCTGATAATATTGTGGGAGGGGGAGTTCTCTGAAGCCACTGAATGCATAATAGATACACGTCCTTGTTACTTCCCCCATCAAGAAGACAGTCGTGCAATTAAACATTAGAGATGACAGGATTCTACTTAAAGTGTCCAGCAAGTGAAAGGCGATGCAGATTTTCCTTTCAGCAACTGTTCCTGTCAGACAATCCTGGAGACACAGAAAGCGAGGATGGGGCTCAGCTGCCGCTCCTTACAAGTTACTGTGCTGTGTCATCTGGATCCAGGCCCAATGATGCTCAACCCTCTGTACAACTAGGAAGGCCCACACCCTATATACTGCTGTACCTCCTGTATTACTATAACACCCTATATACTGCTGTACCTCCTGTATTACTATAACACCCTATATACTGCTGTACCTCCTGTATTACTATAACACCCTATATACTGCTGTACCTCCTGTATTACTATAACACCCTATATACTGCTGTACCCCCTTTATTACTATAACACCCTATATACTGCTGTACCTCCTGTATTACTATAACACCCTATATACTGCTGTACCTCCTGTATTACTATAACACCCTATATACTGCTGTACCCCCTGTATTACTATAACACCCTATATACTGCTGTACCCTCTGTATCACTATAACACCCTATATACTGCTGTACCCCCCATATTACTATAACACCCTATATACTGCTGTACCTCCTGTATTACTATAACACCCTATATACTGCTGTACCCCCTTTATTACTATAACACCCTATATACTGCTGTACCCTCTGTATTACTATAACACCCTATATACTGCTGTACCTCCTGTATTACTATAACACCCTATATACTGCTGTACCCTCTGTATTACTATAACACCCTATATACTGCTGTACCTCCTGTATTACTATAACACCATATATACTGCTGTACCCTCTGTATTACTATAACACCCTATATACTGCTGTACCTCCTGTATTACTATAACACCCTATATACTGCTGTACCTCCTGTATTACTATAACACCCTATATACTGCTGTACCCCCTGTATTACTATAACACCCTATATACTGCTGTACCTCCTGTATTACTATAACACCCTATATACTGCTGTACACCCTGTATTACTATAACACTCTATATACTGCTGTACCCTCTGTATAACTAGGAAGGCCCAAACCCTATATACTGCTGTACCTCCTGTATTACTATAACACCCTATATACTGCTGTACCTCCTGTATTACTATAACACCTTATATACTGCTGTACCCTCTGTATTACTATAACACCCTATATACTGCTGTACCCTCTGTATTACTATAACACCCTATATACTGCTGTACCCTCTGTATTACTATAACACCCTATATACTGCTGTACCCTCTGTATTACTATAACACCCTATATACTACTGTACTTCCTGTATTACTATAACACCATATATACTGCTGTACCCTCTGTATCACTATAAAGGCCCACACCCTATATACTGCTGTACCCTCTGTATTACTATAAAGGCCCACACCCTATATACTGCTGTAAACTGTGTACAACCAGGAAGGCTTACACTCTATATACTACTGTACCCTCTGTACAACCAGGAAGGCATACACTCTATATACTGCTGTACCCTCTGTATCACTATAAAGGCTTACACCCTATATACTGCTGTACACTCTGTATCACTATAAAGGCTCACACCCTATATACTTCTGTACCCCATGTACAACTAGAAATGCCCACACTCTATATTCTGCTGAACACTCAGTATCACTAGAAAGGCTCACACCCTTGCAGTACCTTTAGAAGGCACAAGTAATTGTGCAGCCAGGCTGCCCAAATGATCACTGTATCGTTTGTGCGGCCATTTGAACGTATTGTTTACACAGGAAGATGTGCAGCAATTATTGGCCACAGGAGCCTTCCCAGCAATGCTCATTGCAGATAATCAGCCTGTGTAAAAGGCATAAGCTACAGCAAGACTCCTTAAATGTAACATCCTGCTATCCGATCCTTCTATATAACCCTATCTGAATGTCTGCAGGCCTCATACACACTTGGCGGATCCTTCCAAAATTTAAAGGTTCATCTATCTATAGATAGACAGATTATTCCATTGTGATGTTATTCTATGTCTCCAGAAGACATGATTTTTTTACTACAGAGAATTAATAACATTGCAGGCCTTAAAACCTCCAGATGCTCCAAAGTGACTTTGCACAATAAGAAATAGACACTCATCATATTTATGTGCAATAGACTGGAAATATCCCTAAAGGTAAAAGCCTTTAGTTCGGAGCAGCGTTCTCCTCTGAATAATAATAATACCCCCAGTGCATTTTCTCTATCTACAAATGAATGGTTCTGTATACGGCCAATGAATGCCATTTACATGACTCTTCCAGTCGGTGTGTTTTTTCCATATTATTCAACAATCACTGCCCCCGATTCGCTTTGTAGACGTATCTTCTCGTCCCTCCACCTTACTCTGCATTCTTAGAAATTGAATTTGTGCCTCAAGGGTGTATATAGTCTGAGCTGTATTACGGAGCACAAAAGATTTGTTAAGTGGCTGGATGCTGTCAGAGCGCCTGGGCAATGATAATGCCGAGCGACAGCAGAAACAATACCACGTGCCCGCTGCTCACTCATAATGCGCTTGCATGGATTGGAGTAATTGTATATCCAGCAGCTTGTATTACAGGAACTTTGGTCACGGGATACTTAGCCAGTGTTTACATATTGTAGCAGAGAAGCCATGAGCATTAATATAACAACATAGACAGCGTGGAACAGAGAGTCAAATCCCATAATTACTAAAATTGTGCCACCTATAGAGGGCGCTTAGGAGCTCACTGCATACTGTTCACACATTGAAGGGGTTATCCGGGAAAATATTTTTTAAGATATTTTGCTGGGGGTGTGTGAAACATAAAATAGATGTACTTACCTTCCCCATTCCTCACAGCTCCTGACATCCCCTTGCCTTGTGAGCTAAGTTCTAAGTGTTTTCAAGAAATGATATCTTTATAAGAAGCCAGGAATATAATATACAGTCAAAGAGACATTTCCCTATCCTGCTGGGCTTAATTGATAATTCTTTCCCTATACATACATAGGGGACAGGAGGAAGAGAACCACCTCCTTGACTGTATTCCTTAGGCTGGGTTCACACTACGTTTTTGCAATTGTGTGCATCCGTTTTGATTCATTTTTCAATTGACTTCCATTATAAAAAAAAAAAAAGGATCCATTTTTTTTAACATACACATAAACGTAGTAAACCTAATTTTTGTGTCTGTTAAAAAAAAAAAAAACGGAGTCAATGGAAAATATAATGGAAGTCTATGGAAAAATGGATAAAAACGGATGCACACAAAAAAGGATAAAAAAAACAGATTGCAAAAACGTAGTGTAAACCCAGCCTTACAGAATTGCTCTAAAATGCAGCATTTCATTCTAAACCAGAATGTAATAAGGGCCTGGTCAATATTTCCCATGGTTCGGGCATCATGGAACATCTGACAGGTTCCCTGTAATCTTTATCGTCATCAAACACTTGTTGGATTAGTTCATTGCAGTGAGCTGTGGGAAGAGCATCTCTACTAGATAGGATTGTCAGATAAAGTTGTGTAGCAGCTGTCACTGATTCCATAATTAGCAGATATGGGATTTGCTACAGTAAGACCACAGTGATACCATTTGACTATGTAATATTTCCTGGGATCTATGAATATGAAAGCTGGACAATAAATAAAGTAGGGCATAAAAATTACTAATGGTAATGCCTTTGAGGCACAATGTAGGCCGTTGTTTGAAATGAAAATTGCATTGTAGTCTATAGACAACGGCTGGAAATAATTGACATGATCAATATTTATTGTCATTGTCATGATGTATTGACCCCCAAAAGTTATACAAATCCCCAATATACATTTATTATGGGAAATACTTATAAACTGCTTTTTTCCTTGCACTTACTGTATCAAGGCTTCATTTCCCCGATAACATGGTGATGTCACTTCCTGGATAACATGGTGATGTCAATTTCTGAATAACATGGTGATGTCACTTCCTGGATAAAATGGTGATTTCACGACCCAACTCCCAGAGCTGTGCGGGCTGTGGCTGCTGGAGAGGATGATGGCAGAGGGATGCTCAGTGTCCCTCCAGTGCCCTGTGTCCCTCAGTGTCCCCCTGCCATCATCCTCTCCAGCAGACACAGCCCGCACAGCTCTGGGAGTCGGGTCGTGACATCACCATTTTATCCAGGAAGTGACATCACCATGTTATCCAGGAAGTGACATCACCATGTTATCCTGGAAGTGAAGCCTTGATGCAGTAGTAAGTGCCGGGAAAAAAACACTTTATGTGCATTTCCCGTAAGTGGATATTGGTGATTTGTATAAATTTTGGGGGGCAATACAATACTTAAATTTTTGCCGGGCTTCTGCTTTAAAGTTGGTGTAGACTTTGGGAAAGAGGAAAAGTGGATTCCCAACAAAAGAATAGTAGTAGAGAAAAGTTCAGGAACAAAGGGAGGTGAGTATGATTGTAAGGGCCCGTTCACACTATGGAATTGGTGGCAAAATTCAGTGCGGAACCCATGTCAATTATCTGAGCGGAGAGGCATGAAGAACGGAGGCGTGCAAGCCCTCCCATTCAAACAGATAAAAGGCAGGGTTCTGTAGTGTGAACGGGCCCTAAGACGGGAGATTTGATGTCTCAGGTCCCGAAGATCTCTGCTTTCTCCAGGAGTCTCTGTTCTTTCTCAATTCTAGATTTATATGGCTTTGGCTCTCCTGGCATCATGGGAATTGTAGTTTTACAACAGCTGTTAAGCCGAAGGTTCCCCATCCCTGCTCTATATTAAGTTGAGTGATGAAAGTCCTTAGTGCCACAACCCCTTAAGGCCCAATTACACAGAACGATTGTTGGCCATATTTGGCCAATGGGCTGCCCGGACGATCTAACGATCACCCGGGCAGTGGACTCACCTGCTCGCTGCTGCCGAGTGCAATAGCAGCGGCAGCGAGCGGGGAACGAGGAGCTGACAGCGCTCGTTTGCTCCTCAAGTCGCCATGTGGAATAGGGCCTTAAGAAGAGTTTAGTTTGGAATTTGTAAGACTATTTAATCACAATCTTACAAACTTAAAGAGTAGCTGTCATTAGAAAAACATGTCACATCAGAGGAATAGGAATCCAATAGCATCCATATGGAGTAGAAAATCTTCAAGTGTATTCAAGAAGCCATCAGTACAAGGCATTGATGTACTGATTGCTTCTTGAATAAACCTGAAGATTTATCACTCTTTAAGGATGCTGTTGGATTGTTTGTTTTTTTTTGTGCTGTTTTTTTTCTAATGGCAGGTATACTTTAATGAAATAAACTGAGGCAGATAAAATACTTTTGTTCTTTCGATGGACTTGTGAGCTACAGGTTGATGTGGTTACTCAAGTTTCCCAGTATCTTGTAGTCAGTATGATGGGGGCCACTCATCATAACGCTAAAGCTTTGGCTGTCCAGGCATGACGGGAGTTGTAGTTTTGCAACAGCTGGAGAGCCAAGGTTCCCTACACCTGGCATAGGGCCTGCCCTCTACTTATATAGAACACATGCATGTCCGCAGCATTTTTGCCCCAAATATTTAGATGTTGTTGCAGATGTCCCACTGTGGATTTCAGTAAGGATTAGGTAAATTGAATTTAAAAAAAAAATTATGATTGGAGATTTTGCAGTGGATCCACCTTAACCCACTGGATAATCTAATGGGAGTCTGGAACAGGGTCCTATTACACGGCCCGATAATACACAGTAAACAAGTGCCAATCTACCTGATCTGGTTTACTGAGCTATTAAACGGGGCAATTATCGGGCATGAAGGGCTGCACAGACATCATCTGTGACGTCCGTGCAGCCCTTGCATTTAGTGTAAGATAATAAATATTAACTCACCTTACCGCTTTCCTGGGCGTCATCAGAGGCTTTCCGCGGCCGGTAATTGGCTGAGCGGGCAGTCTTGGCCAGTGATTGGCTGAGTTACTGCAAAGACCAGAGCAGAGGCAGAGCCGCAAACAGCGCGGACGGTCTCTGAGGACGCCCAGGAACGCGGTAAGGTGAGTTAATATTTATTATTTTACACTATAATTAATCAGCTGGCGTCCACGCATCGCTATTACACATAGTGATGTGCGGTCGGTGCCCAATGATACCTAAAGAAACGATCAGCTGATCGTTTCATCGGCTGATCGTTCTCTTTATTACACGGAGCGAAAATTGTCCTGATTCACCCGATTATCGCTCCGTGTAATAGGGCCCTAACCTTATTAGTAGCAGCATTGTTCTACACTAGGGAAGAAAAGATTAGTGGTTTTGATTTCTTTGTAGATCAGTGGTTTCATGGTTCTGCTCCCATGTAGACTGTAGTCACTCGTTCACATCTGACTTTCTGCTCCCTCCGTTTCCGTTCAGACAGTTGACGCATTGTACAGTAATATCATTTACAACCAAACACATGTACCTGTAAATAATATATCAAAGCACATCAGCTCTTTGAAGATGATATAAGTGTATGCGGGAGTCACAGGGAGGCATTCTACATATACTAAATTCTCCGCTCAGGCTTGAAGGTATTTTCATACCGTTTGCTTTGATCACAATGAAAATATTAATTGAACAAAATAAAGATATTGTCATTTTATACAAAACCAGATCTTTACAATACTACAGGTACTGAATGCATCTATATTATTTATATTAAAGAGGATAAATATTGGTTCTTAAAGGGGTAGCAATCTATTTTTTTGTAATTTACTTTTATTTTAAAAAATCTCAAGTCTTCCGGTACTGATCAGCTTCTGTATGTCCTGCAGGAAATGGTGTATTCTTTCCAGTCTGACACAGTGCTCTCTGGTGCCACCTCTATCCGAGACAGGAACTGTCCAAAACCATAGCAAATCCCCATAGAAAACCTCTCCTGCTCTGAACAATTCCTGACATGGACAGAGATGTCACCAGAGAGCACTGTATCATACTGGAAAGAAAACACCAATTCCTGCAGGACATATGGCAGCTGATAAGTACTGGAAGTCTTGAGATTTTTTTAAAAGATCTATATAACTTTCTAAATGCAGTTTTTTAGAGGAAAAAAAGTAAAATTTTTGGGCAGGTAAAGCTGGGTGACAAAACTTTATGGCCTAGCGTTGCTGCTATATAACTTGTCAACC
Organism: Dendropsophus ebraccatus; assembly: GCF_027789765.1. Taxonomy (NCBI): domain Eukaryota; kingdom Metazoa; phylum Chordata; class Amphibia; order Anura; family Hylidae; genus Dendropsophus; species Dendropsophus ebraccatus. The sequence continues at coordinate 72,976,753 of NC_091463.1, forward strand.
ATCTTGCTCTGTTGGAGTCACCATTACCATGTATTACATGCTTCACCATTCATCCATGATGGTCACCGCAGGATACACAAAGCATCATCAGGGTTAGAGACAATGGGGGAGATTTATCAAACATGGCGTAAAGTAAAACTGGCTCCGTTGCCCCTAGCAACCAATCAGATTCCACACAGATTCTTCGGGAAATAAAAGATGGAATCTGATTGGTTGCTAGGGGCAACGGAGCCAGTTTCACTTTACGCCATGTTTGATAAATCTCCCCCGATAACCCCACAGCGATCAGTTTATCAGCTACATCGCCACCACGACAAGGGAGAAAGCTGTGACCTAGGCATCAGGATAGCTGTGATTGGAAGTCATAGTATATAGACCTGGGAGTGTTACCACTATATAGGGTAAGAATAGTCATCGGTCCTGGATATATTGGTCAGTGTTGAGTCTTGTATTGCTAAAAATAGCCCTGTCTGTCCACAGGTCACTGCCAAGGAATGATCCTCGCAATCTGCCCGTACTATTTGTTTAGTCACTGTTCTACTAGATAAAGTAATAGCACAATAAATACAATGCAAAAAAAACACACAACTCCTTATTTACCTGCCCACCATGGCTGCATGTGACCACTATAGCCAATCAGTGGCCTTACGCTGATTTCACACTTAAAGGGATTGGTCACTTTATAGTAAAATTGCTCTGTGTACAGTATTAGTAAGTGTGCTCACTGTATATACTGACAGCAGCTCCCTGTGTACCTTATAGAGCTAAAATCACACTCCCCTCCTCCAGGCTCTGCTGCCCTGTGGTGAGTCTGTCTGTAAGATGGCCGACATGAAGGAGCATGTGACCATGCCCTGCCCCCATTGTCCTCCATAGGTATATACAGGCTCAGTGGTGGACACATGGGGCGACATCCTCCATGTCGGCCATCTTATGGACAGACTCACCACAGAGCAGGACAGCACAGCCTGGAGGAGGGGAGTCTGATTTTAGCTCTATGAGATACACAGGGAGCTGCTGTCAGTGCAGTGAGTACACTTACTAATACTGTACACTGAACTATTTAGTGGCCAAAATTGGCCAACTCCTTTACATTTACATTTATATTTATTTCACATGTATAAAGTAGATACATTAAGGGAGAAGTCTAGCAAAAAAATTTATTAAAGTATTGTATTGCCCCCCAAAAACTTATACAAATCCCCAATATACACTTATTATGGTAAATGCTTATAAAGTGCTTTTTTTCCCTTCCTGGATAACATGGTGATGTCACTTCCTGGATAACATGGTGATGTCACTTCCTGGATAACATGGTGATGTCACGACCCAACTCCCAGAGCTGTGCGGGCTGTGGCTGCTGGAGAGGATGATGGCAGAGGGATGCTCAGTGTCCCTCCAGTGCCCTGTGTCCCTCAGTGTCCCCCTGCCATCATCCTCTCCAGCAGCCACAGCCCACACAGCTCTTGGAGTCGGGTCGTGACATCACCATGTTATCCAGGAAGTGAAGCCTTGATGCAGAAGTAAGTGCAGGGATAAAGCACTTTATAAGCATTTCCCGTAATAGGTGTATATTGGTGATTTGTATAACTTTTGGGGGGGCAATACAATACTTTAATAAAAAATGACACCAGAATTCTCCTTTACACATAAAAAAACTGCAGTGTGAACCCAGCCTTAGTTGTCTCCAGGCGTCACCACTCAGCCCTCAAACATGATGTGAAAATACTGGGAGTGAACCTAGACAAAATGGAAGTATTGTAGGTGTAATAAGGACAGCTCAAGACACTGCTCAATTAAAGGAATCCTGTAATCACCTTCATGCTGCCTGAACAACCAACCATCAGTCCCTGGTGGCTTCTGCCTGTCCCACAGGTCTTCACTGATAGATTTCTCACTATACCCAAACTGAGAGAGAGATCTATCAATCGAGGCTACAGGGGTGAGGAGAAGTTGCCAAGGACCGCACCAATGACACTTAAATAGGCAGCATGAAAGCGATGACAGGTTCCCTTTAATGAAGTTGAAATGAACTGAAGTTGGTCAAAAATATATGTCTTCAATTCCTTTTTCGGAAATTCCTGGTAATAACAGATTTAATTCCAGCTGTGACAGCGGCCTCTACAGGGGAAATGTGGAATTACAAGTTGTCCATTTAAATCCAGTATCGGGAATGTCTGTCCATATAACACCAGGATGGACTGGCTGCACCAGAAACAGAGTCGCTTTTAGCTAATAAAACGCTATATGATGCAAAATATGCACAGATACTTACCCCATATACACAGAGTAAGATGGTAAAGATACTTGGCAGCTTATTCCATGGGGCACATTTTGATCGTCTCATCACTTTCATTCCCATATATAATGATTAGTATATAGGGTCATTATTTAAAATATCTCACTCTGAGGCCACTTCTAATAATATATATATATATATATATATATATATATATATATATATATATATATATATATATATATATGTTAGTAGAAATGGAATATAAAGAGCACAGCCTGCAGCACTGTCCATGTGTCAGGGTGGTGACTCTCCCTATACACCACTACAGTCTATGGCTCAGGGCACATGGACATTATAAATAACACTTGTAATGTCAGCTGAAGACTTTCCAGCACCATGAACTAGCGCAGCAGTATGAACAGTGACCTACCCAAGGACATGTCAATTTTCTTGGTCTCCTGGTGGAGCTCGGCTTCGGGCTGACTCTCGTCCACCTCCATGGCTGCCCCGGGAGCTCCCTGAGATCAGGCACTATGGCCACCACCGAGCAGCTGCCCCCTCCCGGCTGGAGCGCATGCCCTGGCTCCGTGCCATCTCCTCAGGATGCCAAATAGGGACATGCAGCTCCTGCAGCCGGGACCGTGGGCACTGCCAGGACGGACACCGGGAACCCTGTGTGTCAGGCAGCAATGGAACAAGAATCATACCTGGTTAGTATTCACACCACTGGGAACGCTGCGTTATCCCAGAGTGGAAACTGCAGGGAACTTCTCGTAGGTTACCAGCAGGTGGCGCAAGTCAGCACCAATGCTACAGAGAGTGACAGCCTGCTGCATGGACCTCTTCCTATACCACCTGCTGTTCTATTTGTATCAAAGGGAAGATAGGAAATCCTGAATGTGTAAAGAAGTTACAGTAAGCAATGACACTGATGTAATCCCATACAGCCAGTCTCTCTCTCTCTCTCTCTCTCTCTCTCTCTCTCTATATATATATATACCATATGTACTGTATAGATAGATAGATAGATTTATAAATATATATACATATACAGTACATGCAGTACATATGGCCAGGGACCTCCTATCATGGCCTCCACAGATGGGGGTCCTGAGCCACTGCTTATGACTAGGAGACTCTTGCCATAGAATGTAGCATTAATAGCCGTGCCCTGGTTCTTGAGGGGGACCAATGTCCCCTGCCACATATGAAGAAGCCAATATTACAAATGACACGTGGTGGTGGAGGGGGTGACCATGTTATTTAGATTAACATTGGGTCCTTGAAGCTTTAGGGTGTGTTCACATGTATAGGATTTGCAGCAGATTTGATAGCGCAGATTTGAAGTGTGCTTTGAATCTAATCTGGGCCATCGAATCTGCTGACGATCCTGTACGTGTGAATGCACCCTTAGGCTCGTGCATACGGAGCAAAAGTGGCAGAGAATTCTGCCACAGAATTCCACCAGCCTCCCTGTCATACTGACGCGGCTCCTCTCTCTGCGCTGAGAATGAACATGTTTTCCGCCACTTTTGCTCTGTGTGCACGGAGCTTTGAGTTGCACCGAGTTTCTGTCCAGCTGTGATAAAACTACCTTGTTCCTTCATGTCTGACACATAGGAGGCCATAATGCAAGTTCTTATGCACTGTGCCAGTAGCAGGTTTATTCTGTAGGCTGGAGCAATAGGAGCTATTATAGTGTACATGGCAGGAACAGTGCAGGCTAGCTAGGAGTAATGGCCCAATTACACATACAGATATCTGACAGATTTTTGAAGCCAAAGCTTCCTATTGTCAGATAAATTGTCCCCCGTGCAGAAATGAGACATCCAGACACTATGATTGATTGATTGATAAATCTGAGCCCCTTTAATATGGATAAATATTGGGTCACTGTCCCTTTAAGACAGATGCTTATAAGCTATTGGTATACATTTTCCTAGGTTGCTAGTGAAAACTCAGTTGTTACAGGATACAGATAGGAAGGATACACATAGGCCAGTTAGTCTGTACTCTGCTCCAAATATCTAGTTATTTACCTCACTAGTCTATGGGTGCCTTAGGGCCCTATTACACCAAGAGATTTTTGAAGCCAAAGCCAGGAATGGTTTTGAAAAGAGGAGAAATCTCAGTCTTTCCCTGTTTATAGCCCATTCCTGACTTTGGTTTTGTCAGATAATCTGTTGGTGTAATAGGGCCCCTACTCTTGTGGTGGAGCTGGAGCGATAGCATCATCCGCCCACTACGGTCAGTAGACTACAGTACAGATCTGTGTTTGTGTGTATAGGTTTCTATAGAGATGGCATATCTTGTTGATTTCCTATAGATTATACCAGGGATATAGGAGTAAATGATGTGACAGCGGACAATGGGCCCTATTCATTTACTGAGCACTTGAGATAGTTGACATTTTGCCACGCATTGTACAGTCTAATGTATCAGCACAATGTATAGCTGTATTTATTTCCTTTAAATTATATTTACATGCAGCTATATGGCCAAATTAGGCTTGATATTTATATAACCCGCTGGCGTGATAACTCATAGGTCATGCTCTGTTTAGAGACCATCTGACTCATTCTCTATCTATATGGAGTCTGTGTACTGCTGTATGATGTCTCTGTATGACACCGTATCATGGGGATGGCTTCTCTGCTAGACAGAAATACAAAATAGGGAAACCTTCTACTCTGGGCCGCTGCTGCTTGTCATTCTCCCGTCCCTTCTTAGGGTCCTATTCCACGGGCCGATGGGGGCCCGATCAACAATGTAAACGAGAGCCGATCTGCTAGATTGGCGCTTGTTTACTGGGCCTATTCCGCGGCCCAATGATCGTTTAGTGAGGGCTGCAGGGACATCGCTACCGATGTCCTTGCAGCCCTTGTTATAAACAACATACTTTACTTAAACATATTGCATTTGGTGCGGCCTGTCTTAGCTGACAGACCGCTCAGCCAATCACTGGCCAGGACCGCTGGGGCCAGTGATTGGCTGAGCGATCTGTCAGCTAAGACAGGCCGCATCAAAGCTGTTGCTGCGCGCGGGACCAGGAGGAAGAAGGAGCGCAGGAGAAGACCTGCAACATGGTTAGGTAATGTATGGTGCTTGTGACATTGTCGGTCGCCCACCGCGCATCGCTATTTCACGAAGCGATGCACGGTGGGCGCCCGATGATTTTAGGTTTGCACCTAAATAAACGATCAGCTGATGACATGATCATCGGCTGATCATTGTCTATATTACATGGAGCCATAATCGGCCGAATCAGGCCGATTCGGCCGATTATCGCTCCGTGGAATAGGCCCCTTAGGGTTTGTTCACAGCACGATTGTACCATCTCAGGCATATACATTGTAAACCAGCCAAATTAGGTGAATGTATATGAGCATGGGCAAGCATGGACCCCATTGAACTTCAGCATGCTCTAGAAAGTGCTATGTACAGATTTTCAGTGAATGGTGACACTAGTAGATAGAGATTTTGATAGATGAAGCTCACAGCTCAGCCTCCCTCTCACAGGAGAGTGCAGAGAGTAAGGTTTCCTATTCATGCCTATAGGGCAGGTCTTATCCATTATTACCTATGTCCATGGGGCTTGCAGTAAAGCATATCACTAACTGCTGTTAAAAACAGCTTAGGCAAGATGGCTGCCCCAATAATAAAGTACAAAAATGAAATAAAATTAAAAAAATTACAGTCGCAGAATAGAAATAGATTAGAATAAAAACAACATATGTTTAAGTATCTGGCTCTAGTCAGCAAAAAAAATCAATGCAATACATTCCCTTTAAAAGGAATCTGTCAGCAGTTCTGAGCCCTGACTCTGCTGACAGCACTTCATAAAGGTGAGGAAGTGAAAATATATGTTGGGTTATGATCATGCAATCTTCTATACGGTTCTCCTGAGTGGACTGTAGAGCCGTCACTCACAGCCAAGAGGAGGGATCATAAAGATTCTTAAAGAACACTTAAAGGGAAGGGTCTGCCTTCGGGACACTTGCAATAGTGGGGGGGGGGGGGACGATAGAACAAGCCTTTGTAAGTCTCAGATTGGTGGACCACTGCCCGATATAGTAAGTATCTGTAGGGCGCCGATGTATATATTGTCATTTCTATTTTTACAATATGAGTCATGCATGAACCCGCAACTTTGAAAGTCTCTGACTGATCCTCTTGCCACTTCTGACCATAGATTAACACCCGGCTATGTCACTTCCTATCACTAGAATCTATGTAGTATTATAACCATTAGAAACAACTGGAGTACATGGTACCGAATTATTACCACAATGTAATACTATGAGATCTATAAGAGAAGAAGACATCCAGGACTATCTGAGGACCGGCTCACTGGTGACATAGAGGGGAATGGGTTAACCAGGTAATGTATCTCCTAGCTTATGGGAAATACTTATTAAAATGATATCCCAGTAACTAAGCGATTTTCTGAATAAGTTAACACTGTTATAAAACCGGTTTGAATACCATTTAAATATTACAAAATGGAAATGATAAGCTGGTATTACGTATAAGTGTGTTGGCATAGCAACAGCGTGTGCTATATATTACATGTACCTGGTCTGATAGCTGGAATGATGTCAAGGAGGCAGGTCCTATGGCTTGATCCTTACTATATATATTAGTGCATGTAGTTTCCGTTCTCTAAGTATTTACAGAGTAATTCTGCCTATTATGGGGGGCAATTTGCATTAAAGGGATTGTAAACATTTACCTCAAATGAACTTCACAAATGCTTGAGGCGTCTGATATGATTTATCTAACATTGCATCTAATGGTGTCTGGCTGTCAGGATCGGGGGTCTGATGCTCTACAACTCCCATCATCAGGGCCATATTAACAGCTGCCTCTGCCCTAGGCACTAAACCTGAAGACGTCCCATCTTAGGGAGCGTGGGGGAGAGTGGTTTTGGCCACATGCATTTCTCTACATGTGGAAACATTCTCTGAATCACATTTTTCATGGTTTTTAGCTGTTTAACGCATAATCAAATTTCCATATTGAATCAATGGTTAGAGGTGTCTGCATATTGTCTAAAGGAATTCTCACCACAGGATTGGTAGATTATATCTCCAGGCGTCACATTTACCACCGCCACACCAGTCCTGCCCAATACCACCATACTGTGACTGGATAACACCACTATATCAGACCTGAACAATACCGCCATACTGTGACTGGATAACACCGCCATACCAGACCTGACCAATACCACCATAGTGTGACTGGATAACACCACTATATCAGACCTGACCAATACCTCTCTACTGTGACTGGATAACACCGCCATACCAGACCTGACCAATACCACCATACTGTGACTGGATAACACCGCCACACCAGACCTGACCAATACCACCATACTGTGACTGGATAACACCGCCACACCAGACCTGACCAATACCACCATACTGTGACTGGATAACACGGCCACACCAAACCTGACCAATACCACCATACTGTGACTGGATAACACAGCCACCCCAGACCTGACCAATACCACCATACTATGACTGGATTATACTGCCATACCAGACCTGACCAATACCACCATACTGTGACTGGATAACACCGCCATACCAGACCTGACCAATACCACCACACTATGACTGGATAACACTGTCATACCAGACCTGACCAATACCACCATACTGTGACTGGATAACACCGCCACCCCAGACCTGACCAATACCACCATACTGTGACTGGATAACACTGTCATACCAGACCTGACCAATACCACCATACTGTGACTGGATAACACCACCATACCAGACCTGACCAATACCACCACACTATGACTGGATAACACTGTCATACCAGACCTGACCAATACCACCATACTGTAACTGGATAACACAGCCACACCATACCTGGCCAATACCACCATACTGTGACTGGATAACACAGCCACCCCAGACCTGACCAATACCACCATACTGTGACTGGATAACACCGCCATAGCAGACCTGAACAACACCCCCATACTGTGACTGGATAACACCGCCACACCAGACCAGACCAATACCACCATACTGTGACTGGATAACACAGCCACATCAGACCTGACCAATACCACCATACTGTGACTGGATAACACAGCCACATCAGACCTGACCAATACCACCATACTGTGACTGGATAACACCACTATATCAGACCTGACCAATACCGCCATACTGTGACTGGATAACACCGCCATACCAGACCTGACCAATACCACCATAGTGTGACTGGATAACACCACTATATCAGACCTGACCAATACCACTCTACTGTGACTGGATAACACCGCCATACCAGACCTGACCAATACCACCATACTGTGACTGGATAACACCGCCACACCAGACCTGACCAATACCACCATACTGTGACTGGATAACACGGCCACACCAAACCTGACCAATACCACCATACTGTGACTGGATAACACAGCCACCCCAGACCTGACCAATACCACCATACTATGACTGGATTATACTGCCATACCAGACCTGACCAATACCACCATACTGTGACTGGATAACACCGCCATACCAGACCTGACCAATACCACCACACTATGACTGGATAACACTGTCATACCAGACCTGACCAATACCACCATACTGTGACTGGATAACACCGCCACCCCAGACCTGACCAATACCACCATACTGTGACTGGATAACACTGTCATACCAGACCTGACCAATACCACCATACTGTGACTGGATAACACCGCCATACCAGACCTGACCAATACCACCACACTATGACTGGATAACACTGTCATACCAGACCTGACCAATACCACCATACTGTGACTGGATAACACAGCCACACCATACCTGGCCAATACCACCATACTGTGACTGGATAACACAGCCACCCCAGACCTGACCAATACCACCATACTGTGACTGGATAACACCGCCATAGCAGACCTGAACAACACCCCCATACTGTGACTGGATAACACCGCCACACCAGACCAGACCAATACCACCATACTGTGACTGGATAACACAGCCACATCAGACCTGACCAATACCACCATACTGTGACTGGATAACACAGCCACATCAGACCTGACCAATACCACCATACTGTGACTGGATTACACCCCACACCAGGCCTGACCAGTACCACCATACTGTGACTTGATTACACCGCCATACTAGACCTGACCAAATGGTGTCCTCCATTTGCGAAATATGCTCAATATGGGTAAAATGTCCCTTTTTGAGGTGTATTAGAAATGTCTACTCAAAAAGAATTGTGCTGTAGTTCGCAGTGTAAACTCCTGTTACAAACAAATGGGGGGGGGGGTTACATTGCATACTTCTTTTCCACATATTTTGGGGCGTAATACATGCCTAAATGCATGTTCATAAATGCTTTATGACCCAGCCTTAAGATGTGTATACCCATCATTTATACATGGCCAAGTAGCCTGACCAAATACAGGTCAGATCCTGTCCGGTAACAATGCAAGAATGTTGAATGCTACATGTGCCCAATATGTGGTGTTCCACAGTTAAGTGCTTTAGCCAGAAAGGTATCCCTTCAATGCTAATGAAGGTGCATTCTCTAGTTTTACCACAAGATGTCACTGTTATGGTCAGGTTCTGTTACATGTTGCACAGCTGTAGCCATTAGAGGGTTACTGTTTTTGTACCACATGGTCTGTGCCAGCCAATGAGAGATGCTGTTCTTTCTCTACCTATCCCTGCACTCTATACAAACACAACCCCTAGGGAATGGGTCAGTCGAGTCTAGTCTGGTGGTGGTAAAAGATATGTTTGGAGAATGCAGAGACTTTCTTTCTTAAAGCTACACGTATAGTTAAGATGCAGTGCTAAACAGCTAAAAGGGAGGACAAGTCAGAGAACCCCTCAACACACGCCGTGAACATCTCTGTACAGTGCAGGACAGTATCCTAAGCAGAGGAACTGATCTGGATAGAGCAAAGCAGCCATAGTCAAGGCCTACGTACTCTATCTCTCGTTGCAGGTGACACCGGGACACACTCAGACATTCTGCTCAACTAAGGTAACCAGGACTGGGGCTTGTGTCACCCAAGTAGGATGGGTACCCTGTCACTACAGGGCAGAAGGTGGTTCTAGCGACAAAGGTTGAAACACGGGCACAAGTATTCTTCTTCTTTCAAGTATTTCTTCTTCAAGTATTTCTTCTACTAAAGTTCTGTCAGAGCTCATTACTAAATTGGGTTGGGGCTCTCCCGACAAACTCCTCTCTACTCTTCTTAACTCTCTATTAAACCAGCACAACTTTTCAACCTCAGCACTTCGGCATCTCTCAGCACAGATCCAGTGAAAGCAAGTCTGTATCAGTCACATATTATTCTATCATCCGGTATTAAAGAGACTTGTTAGTAAAGATCAGTTTATTTATTCAACTGGGACTCAGTTCCTGCAGCGGCAACCATTCTGGGACAATAGAATTCCCCTGTTGCTTTACCTATGGTACTTAAATGGGTTGTCTGGTTTGGAAAACTAATTTTTATAGAGTCTTTAATGGAATTCTGAGTTAGTGGAGAGTGGGGGTCCCATTATCAGGATCCCTATCTTGCAGCCAGTGTTGAAAACATTTACAAATAGTGTCTATTGCTCTGGAGGACCTGTCCTGCATTACACAGACAACACACTGATTCAATAGTGCACTGTGTAATGTGTCATTTCCCCTGTGGTGGCGCTGCAGGGCACAGCACAGCAGGTATGGGCAGATGTCATCATAGTTTACTGCTGTGGGTCCTAATAGGGACTCTTTATTATCAGCTTAGTGTCAATGTACCTTTCTGACAAGTAGAGATTGTCTTCAGCGGAGAGCCCCTTTAAATGGATCTGCTGTAGAGTTTAGCCATTCTTTAGATTGGCATGGAAAGACGCAGGTATATAATGGGCCGCCAGGGTGCTAGGGAGCTGCATAAAGCCAGGCTCGGACTGGCCCCCAGGGGAAGAGGGGAATCCCCCGATGGGCCTTACCCCTTGGTGGGCCTCCCTGTCTAGCTGTTCCAGGACGACATATCCAGCACATGCCTTTCACCCAGTCACTGATTGCCTCTATGAAGTAACCTGGGGTTTCATTATATTATGTAGGGGAGTGACTAGGGTGTGAATATGGTGACAGGCAGCAGCATGTAGCATGCAGATTTAGTGCAGCCCCTCTCTTCTCCCTTGGGACCCTCCACCACCTCCTCCTCTCAGGCTGCCCCCATCTGCTCTATATGCTGCTGCTGGCAGTTGGGACACGGGAGGAGAGGAGGGAGAGGGGCTGCAGCCTGCACAGTGGAGCTGCAAACAGCATGTGAGCTGGCTGTCACGGCCCTAGCTCCTTTAGCTGCAATGTCACAATCTTGGGTGATGGATTGCCTGCTTAGCCAGTCAATCACTGCAGCGGTGTCTATCCCCAGTTAGTGATTGGCTGATTGGGCGATCCATATGGGTAAGTATGTGATGTTGCAGCTGGAGGAGCTGCAGGAGGTCGGTGGCTGTAATTATCAGAATATTAAGGAAGAACTACTGGGGCACAGGGATGGTTACGTATACTTTCTTTATTATGTTCCTGCGCCCCCCTGCCTACCTGAGATCTGTTAGTTTCATGGGACATCTCCTTTCAAGAAACCTAAAGGGGTACTCCGGGCTATGTGTATTTGCCCTGTATGGCCGGGGAGGGGGTGGATATAAAGGCCGCCGATCACTTACCTCACCGGATCCCGGATGGCGCCGTCCCGTTGTCCTGTCCTGCAGCCGCTTTCTGGTCTGAGCTGTGGTTTGAGACGTGTCCTCTCAAGGACGCTCAGCGATTTAGCGGCCGAGGAGGGACTCCGCTATGACCGCTGATTGGCTGAGCTGCCTTGAGACGTGGCACTTTATGCTGTTTGCATAGAGTGACTGACAAGTTACTAGCAGTGAGCGAGCATTGCTGGTCACATACACAGCTCTGTGCAGAGTTACTATAGTAATGTAAAAGGTTTGGTGCTTATTATATCTGTAAGTAGAGTGGGCCCCAAGAATCAAATTCCCAGGTGGGTCAATGGTACCCCAGTCTGACACTGGCTGGGCCGATACTGCTCCCCCTAAAATTCCCCTAAAAAATTACTTCAAATCAACTGGTGCCAGAAAATTATATAGATTTGTAATATATTTTTATTTAAAACCCTCAAGCCGTCCAATACTCATGAGCTGCTGCATGTCCTGCAGGCAGTGGTGTATTCTTTCCAGTCTGACACAGTGCTCTCTGCTGCCACCTCTGTCCATGTCAGGAACTTACTCTGGAAAGCAGCAGAGATCACTGTGTCAGACTGGAAAAAATACACCACTGCCTGCAGGACATACAGCAGCTGATAAGTATAGACTAGAGATTTTTTTTTTTATAGAAGTAAATTATAAATTATTGAAATTTTTTTTGCTGGAGTACCCCTTTAATAATGTGAACTATTTTATTTAAACAACCCCTTTTGTACAGTCAGTGCAGTTTCTCCAGTGATCAACTAATCGGGAGATCACCGATTTCCTATGAAAGCCTGGGAAATGTAGTGTTACATGCCCCCCATACTGCTTGTCTATACTCTGGAGGATTTCCAGGCAGCGATCCCCTTTTTCCCTATTCATCTCAACAGCTTTATTTATAATACTCTTTGGCAGCCATTTAAAGGGAACCTGTCACCCCCCGTGCCGGGGTGACAGGTTCCCGACCCCCCGTTAGAGACCCCTATACTTACTTCATCCCGCCGGGTCCCGCTTCTGGATTCGGTCGGGTCCCGGAGATCTCAGCCGCTGCAGCCCGACGCGCGCGCTGAGAGATGAGTCCAACACCCATAGAGAATGACAGGAGAGTCCAGCGCTCCGTCATTCTCTATGAGCGTTGGACTCATCTGTCAGCGCGCGCGCCGGGCTGCAGCGGCTGAGATCTCCGGGACCCGACCGAATCCAGAAGCGGGACCCGGCGGGATGAGGTAAGTATAGGGGTCTCTAACGGGGGGTCGGGAGCCTGTCACCCCGGCACGGGGGGTGACAGGTTCCCTTTAAACATACAATTACATCAGATTGTCAGCCGTCTCCTTCATGTTACCAAATATGCTGTATATAACCGTATACTGGTGGATTCTAAACTAAGTGACTGGAAATGCTGGGAATTGTAGTGTATAGATTTGTCTGTGAACCACAAGTGTCCCTCCAAAAAGATGGGAGGTGTGGATGAAGGGCTGACTGCAAAGCATTATGGGGAAGCTTGATGTCATGTGTTTTCAGTCATCATCATAATCATAAACTTTACAGCAATGGAGCAGCTTTATCAATCTGCCAGAGACCAAACACGGTCCATAGCAACCAATCACAGATCACCTTTCATATCTTAACAAGCTCTAATAAAATTAAAGCTGAAATTTGATTGGTTGCTATGGGCTGCTATAGACTGTCTAAGATGCACATGGCAACCAATCACAGTTCAGCTTTTATTTTACCAAAGTAATTTGAGAAATGAAAGTTGAGCTGTGATTGGTTGCTATGGGCCACATAAAACCATATTATTTAGTGATCTTAGTGTGGCCTAACCATAAGCTGTTTGCTTGGTCACAAGTGTGTTTAGTGACCTCTGCAGTAAAGGGCATCGCCAGTCATTAATGGGTTAATGCTTCAGATGTGTTTACCTGCAGTAACCATGGCAACCGTGCACTGTGATGACAACCGCTTATGTCATAAAGAAGGTTTCATAAAGCAATGCACCGCGCCCTGATCAGTGCCATCTTGGATGCGCCAGAGGACCTTGAGCTTGTATACTTTACTGCCCCCTACCCTTGATGTAATTTGGAGGTTCTAGCAGGGGAAAAAGGGTGGTCTGCTTTAGACTACCCCTTCATCGAGTGGACCTGGATCTGTGAGGGAGAAGAGATACAGCTGCCGGCCATCAATAAGGTGACATTGCAGCCAGATTTCTCTCCCATCCAGTTTCTTATATTTATAGTACGGTATTACCCTCTAAGCCCAGGGGAGGGGCAACTCTTCAGCCATGGCTCCCTCAAGGTTTCCCCCACAGGGGGTTTTTCCTCGCCTGAGTGCTGGATGGTGACTCTTTGTGAGTCAAGGGTCTGCCATTTTCGGTGTCATGTAATTTTTAATAAAATTGGGCCCCTTTGACACCTGATTTCAATGTGTTGTGTCTTTATTTTGCGTTCTTTGATGTAACTTATTATGCTTGGGAGATGGGGATCCATCACATATTGCAGTCATAAAGCGGGACATCTGCCTGGTACACAGATCTATCACCCGCTATAATGGCAGCCATATTGAGGAATTATGGTATAAAATTTAAAAAATCTTGATAGAGGAGAATAGTGATTGTAATGGAGAAGCCGTGGAAACCACATATAGATTGTTTATTGACAGGGACAGTACTGATAAGTGGACCCCAATGTTTATGTTTCCAGTGGGATGAGGTAAATGATTTGCCCAGTCTGCCCTTAGTTGCCCATTAGTTTCTTGTATTGGCTGAGCTGCTCCCTGCGCACACATGATGTGACCGGCCCCTCAGAGCAGCACTTTTGTTTTGGTTTCGCCTCCCCCTGCACACAGGTTTCTGCACCGCCCACCCCCATCACATCTCGGCTCTTGGTACAGCCCCCCCTCCATCAGCCGCCAGCGCGCATGCGCCTATCGCCGAGCACTTGCTAACGGTGTCATTATAGCAGGGGCTATTCCTTGACAGAAATGGCGGCGAGTCAGACGGCGGTGGCAGCTGCCGCTGCGGGGGGCACCGGTGGGCAGAGCGGAGGAGGAGGGACTGGGCAAAGTGGTGGTGGTGGCGGCTGCGGAGGAGGAGGGGGCGCTGTGAATCCCACAGTCGGGGTCTGCCCGGGCGCCCTGTCTGTGTTCCCCAGCTTCCCCAACGGACCTCACTGGAGCACGGGGACCCTGCACCAGCACACGGTGAGGAGTCTGGACCGGGCCCTGGAGGAGGCGGTCACCTCCGGCATCCTCAACCTGAGCGGCCGTAAGCTGAGGGAGTTCCCGGGCACCGGCTATGATCTGACGGACACCACACAAGCAGGTGCGGCCATTGTCAGCGAGCGTCCTCCATAGCGCCCCTGTATCCCGGCATTGTCCCATAGCTGGCAGTGTATAGACTGAGGTGCCCAGCACATAGCCGGCAGTGTATAGACAGAGGTGCCCAGCACGTAGCCGGCAGTGTATAGACAGAGGTGCCCAGCACATAGCCGGCAGTGTATAGACAGAGGTGCCCAGCACATAGCCGGCAGTGTATAGACAGAGGTGCCCAGCACGTAGCCGGCAGTGTATAGACAGAGGTGCCCAGCACGTAGCCGGCAGTGTATAGACAGAGGTGCCCAGCACGTAGCCGGCAGTGTATAGACAGAGGTTCCCAGCACGTAGCCGACAGTGTATAGAGTCAGAGAGGTGCCCAGCACGTAGCCGGCAGTGTATAGAGTCAGAGAGGTGCCCAGCACGTAGCCGGCAGTGTATAGAGTCAGAGAGGTGCCCAGCACGTAGCCGGCAGTGTATAGAGTCAGAGAGGTGCCCAGCACGTAGCCGGCAGTGTATAGAGTCAGAGAGGTGCCCAGCACGTAGCCGGCAGTGTATAGAGTCAGAGAGGTGCCCAGCACGTAGCCGGCAGTGTATAGAGTCAGAGAGGTGCCCAGCACGTAGCCGGCAGTGTATAGAGTCAGAGAGGTGCCCAGCACGTAGCCGGCAGTGTATAGAGTCAGAGAGGTGCCCAGCACGTAGCCGGCAGTGTATAGAGTCAGAGAGGTGCCCAGCACGTAGCCGGCAGTGTATAGAGTCAGAGAGGTGCCCAGCACGTAGCCGGCAGTGTATAGAGTCAGAGAGGTGCCCAGCACGTAGCCGGCAGTGTATAGAGTCAGAGAGGTGCCCAGCACGTAGCCGGCAGTGTATAGAGTCAGAGAGGTGCCCAGCACGTAGCCGGCAGTGTATAGAGTCAGAGAGGTGCCCAGCACGTAGCCGGCAGTGTATAGAGTCAGAGAGGTAGCCGGCAGTGTATAGAGTCAGAGAGGTGCCCAGCACGTAGCCGGCAGTGTATAGAGTCAGAGAGGTGCCCAGCACGTAGCCGGCAGTGTATAGAGTCAGAGAGGTGCCCAGCACGTAGCCGGCAGTGTATAGACCAGTGCTTCTCAAACTGTGAGGCGCCCCCTAGTTGTTGGTGAGGCCCAACTGAGGAGGCAGTTTTCACAAAACTAACTATGATCTGCAAAGTCCTTTTTCTGTTTGCAAAAATCTCCATTTTAGCGGCATTATTAAAGTGACTGTACCACCAGGCCCAGGCTGAAGCACTGGAGGCGGCCGACCCACCCTTAGTGGGAGGAAACCCCCGCCCCTCTATGATGGGGTTCTATTAATTCTAATGGAGTCACGTTGTGGAGGGGCTGGGGTTTCTTCCCACTTGGGGTGGGTTGGCCCCCCTCCAGTGCTTCAGCCTGGGCCGGGTGGTACAGTCACTTTAAGTTATTTTGTACTTGCTTTATTAGCATATACAGCTTGGGAGACGGGTGTTAGCTAGCCCTAGCATTGTTTTCAGCTTTTAAATGGACTTTCACCTTAGATAGTGAGGCCCAGACACCCTCCTGGTCAGTCTGGTGAGGCCCAGGCATTGCCTTGGTCTGTTGGGTGAGGCTCCAGTAGAAAAAGTTTGAAAAGCACTGGTATAGACAGAGGTATCCCAGCACATAGCCGGCAGTGTATAGACAGAGGTATCCCAGCACGAAGCCGGCTAAAATTGATCCAAAATTCTGCCCTTTCTAGGCTTGGGAGTCCAGTGGGCGGTCCTTATCAGTGATGGATTAATACAGCCTGCTGGACTCCTAAGCCTACAGTGTGCTGAGGTTACATTAATAAATACCCACCATGTGTATATATTGTATTCTGCTCTATGGGGGTCACCTGGTCCACAGACTGGCAGACTGTATGTATCACCTGGTGTGAAGAGTTGTGGCCATCCGAGGAGGATGACTGTTTGTGGTATCCTAGTGTCACGAGGAAGGCCATGTGCCAGGTGGTGGTATCCTGGTGTAATAAGGCAGGCCATGTGCCAGGCGGTGGTATCCTGGTGTACTGAGGAAGGCCATGTGCCAGGCGGTAGTATCCTGGTGTAATAAGGCAGGCCATGTGCCAGGCGGTAGTATCCTGGTGTAATAAGGCAGGCCATGTGCCAGGCGGTGGTATCCTGGTGTAATGAGGAAGGCCATGTGCCAGGCGGTAGTATCCTGGTTTATTATGGCAGGCCATGTGCCAGGCGGTGGTATCCTGGTGTAATGAGGAAGGCCATGTGCCAGGCGGTGGTATCCTGGTGTAATAAGGCAGGCCATGTGCCAGGCGGTGGTATCCTGGTGTAATAAGGCAGGCCATGTGCCAGGCTGTGGTATCCTGGTGTAATGAGGAAGGCCATGTGCCAGGCGGTGGTATCCTGGTGTAATAAGGCAGGCCATGTGCCAGGCGGTGGTATCCTGGTGTAATAAGGCAGGCCATGTGCCAGGCGGTGGTATCCTGGTGTAATAAGGCAGGCCATGTGCCAGGCGGTGGTATCCTGGTGTCTTGGAGATATTACAGGTGTTGGTAACGGTATACATGTATAATTGTAAGCTGTTATGCTGCGTTTACACGTAACGATTATTGGCCCGATCGTACGATTAGCGATGTCTGATTTACGATTTTTTTTTTTTTTTTATAACGATCAGCATTTAGATGGTACGATATATCGTACGAAAATCGCACTGCGATCGTTTTGCGATCGTTTAAGCCTATCATTGGTTAAATCGGGGAACGACTGTTCACACGGAACGATTTGCGAATTTTTTGCGTACGATGAACGACGATTTGATGACCTGATGAAAGATCATAATGTACGATTTATTGTGCGTCGTTCGATCGTTCGCTGCGTTTACACGTCCGATTATCGTTCGAATTTGACCGTTATCGCGCAAGTTCGCACGATAATCGTTACGTGTAAACGCAGCATTACATGGGGCACATACCTATGGAAAAGCTGCTATATAGCTGTTGTCTATGTCCCTATCCCCTTGCCGTCTGCAGCGGGAGGCCATTGGCATGTTGGGGGTAGTAGTCTTATAGGCACAGGGAGATTGTGTCTCTGGAGGTCCCAGTTCGTCCACGTGTTACATACACAGCCCATTCATTGATTTCTATGTCCAGCTGCATGTAATGCTTAATTTCCCATGTGGTGGCGCTGTACAGAAATACTTGCTGACAGGTTGTTCATGTTTCAGCAGAGGACCCCATAGAATATATATTTTCTCTACATTCCTCCCTGTACCTATATACACAGGTCTCATGTTGCAGGGGGCATTTATATGTTACCCCGGTCTATATACCACTAAAGCAGAAGTTCGCTCTATAAGAAGCCTCTCCATTGACTACGCACACAGGGTTACCCCAGCCCTGGATGTTGTGGCCCCCGGGCGGAGCGGCTGCCTCTTATCTGCAGTTCTCTGTGTATTTTCTCCAGTCACTACATTCCCGCACTGGTACACTAGTCTTATGTCACAGGATATCCCTTCTGGGGCTATGCCCTGGGAAACACTTGCACTGGTTTTCTTTGTCAGGAAACTCCCTCCCTTTTTTTTTTTTTTTTTTTTATTACTTTAACCCTTTGTGCAACAGGGAAATAGAAACTGTCCTGCTTATGCGTACATCCAGCTCTATACTGCAACGTGCCTGTGTATATGAGTATGGTGTATTAATGGGAAGAATATTGACTCAATGACTGGCACTACAGTGGAGCTTGATGGACCCCAGTATAACCAGTTGGATATGCTGGTCACAGTTGCTGTATGTCCTGTGACGGATCCGTCCTAGTTTGAATCTGTTCTGCTCCTATGACACGTTGCTGCCTGTTCCTGGTGGATATCTTCTTGTCATTGCTGATGCAGTTTGGTTCCTGCACAGTCAGTACTGGCCTCTGTTCACATTAAGCATGCCTTTTTACTATGGCAATAATATTTGCAGATATCCCACTTGAATTTCTGCCGGTCCCATAGTCTCTATTCTGTGGTCAGGTGGATGGTCAACCTGTTCATTCTTTGGGCAGACAGCGGAATCTGCCTGACCATAGGAATCTATGGGACGGCGGGAGAGTGAAGAGGGAGCCCGCAGGGACAAGCGGCGGAAAGTTATCCGTGTGATTTCTGTAGTGTGGACATAACCTTACAGAGGGTTTTCTTCACTCACGTCAAAATGCAGATGTGAACTAGGCCTTAGGTGCATGAAGTGTTTACCAAGCTCCACGTTTTAAGCTTTTATCTTCTATCTTAAAGAAATAGTGGGATAACTGGCTGATCTGCGGGGGTCCTCTGGGAAGCCCACCTATCATCAGGGTGAAGGTCCCTTGCCCCCCCGAGGTAATAGAGGAGCAGTGTGCACACTCATGTACATCCTGGAGGTGCACTCTGTACTTAAAGGGATTGTCCAGCGAAAATCTTTTTCTTTCAAATCAACTGATATTAGAAAGTTATATAGATTTGTAATTTACGTCTATGAAAAAATCTTAAGGCTTCCCATACTTATTAGCTTCTGTATGTCATGCAGGAATTTTTTTATTTTCAGTCTGACACAGTGCTCTCTGCTGATATCCCTGGCCGACACAGGAACTCTGTCTCTGTTTTCTATGAATCCCCATAGAAAACCTCTCTTGCTCGGGACAGTTCCTGTGGCAGCAGAGAGCACTGTGTCAGACTGAAAATAAAACATTTCCTGCATGACATACAGCAGCAAATAAGATTGGGAAGCCATGAGATTTTTTTTTTAAATAAAAGTGAATTACAAATCTATATATCTGATATCAGTTCATTTGAAAGAAAAAGATTTTCTCTGGACAACCCCTATAGCAATTTAATTTAGTGGTTGCGGAGGGTGCGTGCTGCCTTTCCAGCTGGGGGACAGCGGACCCCCACGCACTTATCTTATGGATATGAGTTTTAATCTTGGCATAACCCCTTTACATCTTACCCACCTACTGCCATAACAAGGAGCTCTGTCTACTTTAGTAGGCTAGCTGTACATTAGGGGAGCTTATAAATGTGAGTGTGAAGTATAGAGACTTCCGGTAACAGTCTTTATGTTGTTCCCCTTCCCATTGCAGGAGGGCTGAATGTTTTCTGGCAGGCTCGTCTTCCTCTAGCATCTGGCTGAGCCTTTCACAAGAATCAATATAGTGCGCTGCGTGCTTGGTCGCCTCTATTGCTGTGTAGGCAGGTGCTGTGCTGGTGAATAGTCATCTGCCCCTTTAATTCATTTCCAACAATCTGTGTCAGTTCTCTCTATTAGAAACAGGGAGTCCCCCGCTTTCTGTGCTGCTCAGCCTTGCAAATCATACGCCAGGGAGGGAGAATTTCATTCACAGCATCGCTCCCTAACAAACTGATAGAGGATATAGATTGTATCCACCTAGTAAAGCTATATCCTGTGATAAGTGATGGGGTCCAGGCCGGTCCCTGGTGATCATTGTGTCATTACCTCCTCTTCATGTGTAGGCATTGCTTCCTTCCCCCTCGCATGCAATAATGTGCACACAATGCTCAGGTATCCATCTATGACCATGACACATGGTGTGCCAGGCTTGATTCCAGGCGGAGAGCGCCCATGTGAGTGTTACCCAGCCATTTATCGCAGTCCCTTTCATCTTTCCTGGCCTGCACCCATAGCTTTTGTTGCTGGCGGCAGGGGTACATTTATGGTCTTTGTGATCTCTCGCCATGGAATACCAATGAGCTGGATGTTATAGGACGGGGACTGGTAATTGCTGCTATTGTTGACTGTTAGATGATTATTATTATTATTATTATTAAATTTATAACTGGTATTACATTTGAGAGGTAGGTGAGATCTGGTATATGGGTACATACGTTTCCCTGTGTCAGATACCCACGTGCATTGCAGCCAGTTTCATAGGAAGCTGATAATCCTAACAAGTCCATCTGTAAGTCCTGGGCAGACGGCACATAATAGCATGCTGCCATTACCCAGATAGGGCTGTCATAGTGACAGCCTGATCCTGTTAATGTGACATGAAATGGAAATCATTATGTTACTGAGGAGGGGGAAAATGTAAGTATCGGGTTCCCTCTCCAAGGCTGCATTTACATGGTGCAGGCATCTAGCTATTTAGTGAAAATTGCAGAAAAATGAGAAAATACAAACCTTAAAAGAAACATTAAAATTTATGGATAAAAAAAAATCTTACCAGCCTTTTCTTTACCAGACATCAAGACGTCACAGAAAGCATGACTCCCAAAAGAAAATGGGGTGTAGTATTTTAGCCTATGGTGCCGCAGAGAGGGAAGAAAACTAGTGTGTGCACAACTGTGCTGCTGATAGGCCCAACTCTGAGTAATAATGATATTTATTTGTATAGCGCCAACAGATTCCGCAGTAGCACTTTGTGGTCTGAAGATGTTGGCGGAAGGGGTATGGGCCTCGGATTCTTGTAGCCAGCGATGGGATCACTCACATTGGTCCCCTTGATGCCTAGAAGGGGAGAGGCAACGCAGACTCCAGTATGGCAACCTGAAGTGGGTGAAATGCAGCACCAGTGATGCTTGCCATGCTTGCCTTTCTTCTTCATTTACATGTATCACAGAAAGTAATCCTTATATAATTTTTTTTTTTCATATGCAGACCTATCCCCCGTCTGTCTGTACACAGAGGTTTTCTGGGATTTAGGGTTTACCATCAATGCAGGTTTAGTCTGGGTCCCATCTATGCAAAATCAAAGGGGAATTGGTACTTAACTGTAAGATGTACACTCACCGGCCACTTTATTAGGTACACCATGCTAGTAACGGGTTGGACCCCCTTTTGCCTTCAGAACTGCCTCAATTCTTCGTGGCATAGATACAACAAGGTGCTGGAAGCTTCCTCAGAGATTTTGGTCCATATTGACATGATGGCATCACACAGTTGCCGCAGATTTGTCGGCTGCACATCCATGATGCCAATCTCCCCTTCCACCACATCCCAAAGATGCTCTATTGGATTGAGATTTGGTGACTGTGGAGGCCATTGGAGTACAGTGAACTCATTGTCATGTTCAAGCAGAAATCGAGACTCATCAGACCAGGCAACGTTTTTCCAATCTTCTACTGTCCAATTTCGATGAGCTTGTGCAAATTGTAGCCTCAGTTTCCTGTTCTTAGCTGAAAGGAGTGGCACCCGGTGTGGTCTTCTGCTGCTGTTGCCCATCTGCCTCAAAGTTGGACGTACTGTGCGTTCAGAGATGCTCTTCTGCCTACCTTGGTTGTAACGGTTGGTTATTTTAGTCACTGTTGCCTTTCTATCAGCTCGAACCAGTCTGCCCATTCTCCTCTGGCATCAACAAGGCATTTCCGCCCACAGAACTGCCGCTCACTGGATGTTTTTTCTTTTTCGGACCATTCTCTGTAAACCCTAGATGGTTGTGCGTGAAAATACCAGTATCAGCAGTTTATGAAATACTCAGACCAGCCCTTCTGGCACCAACAACTATGCCACGTTCAAAGGCACTCAAATCACCTTTCTTCCCCATACTGATGCTCGGTTTGAACTGCAGGAGATTGTCTTGACCATGTCTACATGCCTAAATGCACTGAGTTGCCGCCATGTGATTGGCTGATTAGAAATTAAGTGGTAACGTGCAGTTGGACAGGTGTACCTAATAAAGTGGCCGGTGAGTGTATAATAGCCGAAGGGGCGTAGTGTTCAACTTTGTTCAGGCTATGCATATATATATTTGGTACCTGAAGAGGCAACAGTGTTAAGTCATGTATAGGTTATATATTTAAAGGGGTTTTCCAGCAAAAATCTTTTTTGTTCAAATCAACCGGGATCAGAAAGTTATATAGATTTGTAATTCGTTCAATTAAAAAACCTTTTCCATACTTATCAGCTGCTGTATGTCCTGCAGCAAATGTTTTATTTTCAGTCTGACACAGTGCTCTCTGCTATAAAGATTTGTAATTTACTTTTATTAAAAAAAGCCTTCAGTCTTCCCATACTTATCAGCTACAATATGTCCTGCAGGAAGTGATGTTTTATTTTCAGTCTGACACAGTGCTCTCTGCTGACATCTCTGGCCGAGACAGGAACTTTGTCTCGGTTTTCTGTGACTCCCCATAGAAAACCTCTCCTGCTCTGGGCAGTTCCTGTCTCGGCCAGAGATGTCAGCAGAGAGCACTTTGTCAGACTGAAAAAAACAAACAAAAAAAACCTTTCCTGTAGGACATACAGCAGCTAATAAGTATGGGAAGACTTGAGATTTTTTAACAGAAGTAAATTACAAATCTATATAACTTTCTGACACCACTTGATTTGAAAGAAAAAGATTTTAGCTGGACAACCCCTTTAATTACTGAAGGGACACAGTGCTTAACCATGTAACGGCCATTTATCTGGTACCTAAAGGGGTGCAGCACGCGGCCATGTACAGGCTATACATTTAGTACCTCAATGGGCACAGCTCTTCTGTACAGGCTATATATCCAGTACCTGAAGGGGCATATCGCTTAGTTATATATTTGGTACCTGAATGGGGCACAGCACTTGGCCAAGTACAGGATATTTACAGTATCTGTTACTTGAAGGAGCACAGCGCTAAGTTATATATACAGGCTGTATATCTAGTACCTGAAGGTGAGACTGGTGAATGTCATGTATCTGCTATACATATATATCCAGTAGATGAGGGGATGCTCAGTGAGTCCTTTAACCAGGGATTTCCCCTAGTTGCTGGGTGTATCTAGGTGGTACCTAAAGGAGCGCAGCATGCGGCCATGTACAGGCTATACATTCAGTACCTGAATGGGCACAGCTCTTGCTTATGTACAGGCTATATATCCAGTACCTGAAGGGGCATATCGCTCAGTTTATATATTGGGTACCTGAATGGGGCACAGCACTTGGCCATCCCTTCAGCCAGGGATTTCCTAGTTGCTGGGGGTCAAGCAATGATAGTCTTTCCCTTTTAATTGGGTCATCATTTCTTGTTTATTCTTCTGCGTTGTTCCTTGAAGGGATAGCTGTACCTAAAAGACCAGCGTCCTTTCTGATTATAATAGTGTTGGTCTCTGTAAGTGGTTAGGCCTATGGCTACAACATAATGTGACTTGTCCGTAGTACTCGGCCCTATCATAAAACGGGGGCACTGTGATATTTAACCCTGTAAGGTCCCTACGCTGGAGGCCAAGGCTGCAGGTTTTGCTATCTAGCAGGCTGTCTGCCATGACGGATTCACTTTAGTAAGTGCTCCAGATTACTGCTTGTTACCGCTCTTCCTCTCCTGCTTCTTTTGTGCCTAGAAAATGAAGGAGGAAGCTATTTACTGCCATGGCTTCAGGATGATGTATCTGTTAAATCTAACAAAGCACCGTCCAAAAATAACTTCCTGATTTCTAAAGCAGCCGGGTATTGTTAGGGAGAGCTGGCTGCTCTGTGCCCTGCCTGTGTCAGCCCAGTCTTATCCAGAGGATAGCACATCAGCAAGATACTTAACTCAGTAATGTTTATACGGAGCTTTTAAAGTTACACTAGACAGGCTAAGAATGCACCAGATTCGTCACAGAGGCACAACATCACCCTAAGGGTACAAACACACACGGCTTATACGCTGCGTATTTACTGCTGTGATACGCAGCAGATACGCAGAAGATTAGATCTAAATAACTGAACACAGTATCAAATCTGCTGCGTATCTGCTGTGTGTGTTTGTACCCTAAAAGGTTAAAGAAATAGGCTAAAAAGGATGTAAATAAGACTAAAGGGCACGACTTTTACCTTGATAGTGCTGTGTATCCAGGACTTTACTTTTTTTTCCCCTTTTCTGTGCAATAACCCTCTTAAGAAGTCCTAAAAACACTCCTGACCTGTCTTTTAGACAACTATAATATTCCCCTAGGAATAGCAATACTGGATCATCTTTTCTTATGGCTCTGTGCTGTGCTATATCTTTGTTGTTCCTAAATTGACAGCTAGGTGTGTATGCTGGGCAGCAGGACCCAGGTCGGCCCATCTATAAGGGCTCAGACGTGCTTGGATTCTAAATACAATCATCTTAAAGAGGATGTACCATCAGGTACATCCTCTTTAACCCCTTAAGGTCAAAGCCAATTTTCGTTTTTCCTCTTTATGTTTAAAAGGCCATTGGATTTTTTCACCTAGAGACGTATATGAGCGCTTATTTTTTGCGAAACCAATTGTACTTTGCAATGACAGGCATTATTTTTCCATAAAATATGCTGCGAAACCGGATAAAAATCATTTGCGCTGTCAAATTGAAAAAAAAAAAAAAAAAGGAATTTGTTTTGATTTCGGGGAGTTTTGCATTTACGCCGTTCGCCCTGTGGTAAAACTGACTTGTTTATATGTTCCTCAAGTTGTTACGATTACACTGATATGTAACATGTATAACTTTTATTTTATGTGATGGCTTTCAACCATTTCAAACCATTGTTAAAAAATATATGTTCCTTATAATCGCTCTATTCCCAGGCTAATAGCGCTTTTATGCTTTGGTCTATGGGGCTGTGTGAGGTGTCATTTTTTGCGCCATGATGTGTTCTTTCTATCGGTACCTTGTTTGCGCATATGCGACTTTTTGATCACTTCTTTTTTAAATTTTTTTTCGTTTACCATGCGAGATCAGGAATGTGATAATTTAATAGTTCGGGCGATTACGTGCGCGGCGATACCAAATATGTTTATTTAATTTATATTTATAAAATGGGAAAAAGGGAGGGGATTTTTCATTAATAAAAACACTTTTTTTTTTTTAAACATGAACTAGAAGTCTCCCTGGGGGACCTGTGTAAATACACAGCACTGATCTCTCATAGAGATCAATGCTGTGTATATACACAGCAAAGATCCACTTGATCAGTGACAGATTGCTTTGGACTACTGCGGGCCACAGCAATCTATTGCCGAGTCAGGAACAGCAATCTATTGCGACGCAGAGGCCCGGCACAGGCAGAAGAAAGGATCTCCCCCCCCCCCCCCCCCACCCCCTCAATTGCGTCACAGGGGGGAGATCCGACCCACTAGACACCAGGGATATCCAGTATAAAGCCCTTCAGTGCAGCTGTCAGGTTTAACAGCTGCATTGAAGTGCTTAATTAGCCGGCGCAGCAACGGGACCTGCGCCGGCTAATAGAGGCGCTCCCCGGCTGCAGATCACAGCCGGGAGCGGCGCCGTTCAGAGCGGGGTCCCGGCGAGACCCCTCTCTGAACTCCTCCCCCGCGGCACATGACGTACCAGATACGTCATAGGACGCTAAGGGGTTAATCTTACCCACGGATAATCTTACCCACGGATAGAACAGCGGCGTCACAGGGAAGCCGGTGCCATGGTCCGTTTTTTGAACCACGGCCCGGTTCACGTACACAGCGCCGTTCTGTCCACGGGTACCAGGCCGGAGCTGAAGCACAGGAGGCGGGCTGGCCTGCCCCCAGTGGGAGGAACCCCACGCCCCCTCTGACGCGGACCGTGGCACCGTTCTATCCGTGGGTCAGATTAAAGAGGATGTACCTTGTGGTACATCCTCTTCAATCCTTAGGCGTGATACACACCGGTCACCGTCTCTGTAGTCATAGACCCGCAGCTACAGACAGGACTATGGCTGTGCATCCGTAACAGTCTGCATTATTTTTTTTTACATTTGGGATCACAGCCCCAAAACAGATCCGTAATATGTACACGCGTAGGGCCATACAAAGGAATGTCGGTAAATGCGGACCGAATAATCTCCTGACAATGTCACCAGTGAGAGATGATACACGTGGAGGTGCTATCCGGGGAGTCACATAACAGGATGTTCCCATTGGTCTGATCTATTGCCATTTACTTTAGTGCACTTTTGCATTCTTTTTTCAATGATTTGTTTGCTACTCGTTCAACTGGTTTATTCAGCGTTTTCTTCATTGTTTGCTCATTGACTTCACTAATACACTATTGTAGCACTTTATAACTGGCACATTGCACTTTTGGGGTTATTTACTAGTATAGTGACGTACCACCAGAGAACATGTTAAAGGGGTTATCCAACAAAAATCTTTTTCTTTTGAATCACCTGTTTCAAAAAGTTTCACAGATTTGTAATTTACTTCTATTTAAAAATCTCAAGTCTTCCTGTACAAATCAGCTGCTGGTGTGTTCTTTTCAGTATGAAACATTGCTCTCTGCTGCCACCTCTGTCCGAGACAGGAACTGTCCAGAGCAGGGGAGTTTTCTATGGGGATTTGCTGCTGCTCTGGACAGTTCCTGTCTCGGACAGAAGTGGCAGCAGAGAACACTGTCAGGACATACAGAAGCTGATAAGTACTGGAAGACAGGAGAATTTTACATAGAAGTAAATTACAAATGTATGTATCTTTCTGAGATCAGTTGATTTGAAAGAAAAAGATTTCCGCTAGGGTACCCCTTTAACCCCTTAAGGACCGGGCCTGAAATGGCCTTAAGGACCGGAGCAAATTTTATGAATTTGACCAGTGTCACTTTATTCATTAATAACTTCGGGATGCTTTTACCTATCCGGCTGATTCTGAGATTGTTTTCTCGTGACATATTGTACTTCACATTTCTTGTAAATTGGAGTCGATACTTATAACGAATCTTTATGAAAAAACCCAAAATAGCGTGAAAAATTGTGAAAAAATGCATTTTTCCAACTTTAAAACTTTTCTGCTTATACAAAAAATGGTTATACCACATAAATTATATATTAAATAGCATTAGCAACATGTCTACTTTATGTTGGCGGCATTTATTAAACTATATTTCATTATTTTTAGACAATAGGAAGCTTAAAACATTAGCAGCAAATTTCCAAATTTTCAGTAAAATTTCAAAATCAGATATTTTTAGGGAACTGTTCAGGTTTAAAGTGTATTTGAGGGGACTGTGTGTTAGAAAGCCTCACGAAGCACCCCATTTCAGAAACTGCACCCCCTAAACTCTGCAAAAGCACATCCAGAAAGTTTTTTAACCCTTTAGGGGAGTCACAGAAATAAAAGCTAAGTGTGTAAGAAATTTGAAAATTTTAATTTTCTGTGCAGAGATTTTATTGTAATCCAATATTTTTCATAATTATAAACCTATTACCAGAGAAATGCACCCCAATATTGATTGCCCCGTTTCTGCAGTTTATAGAAATACCCCATATGTGGCCCTATTGCGCTATTTGACGCAACCACAAGCCTCAGATATAAGGGAGCGCCTAGTGAATTTCAATGGCTCCGTTATTTTTGGTCATTTTTGACTGTACCACTTCAGGTTGGCAGAGGCTCTGGGGTGCCAAAACCTAAAAAACACCCCTAAAGGGACACCATTTAGAAAACTGCACCCCTCAAGGAATGTACCAAGGGGTGCGGTGAGCATCTGGACCCCCCAGGTGCTTCACAGATTTTCCAAACAATATGGCTTGAAAAAAGACTAAAGTATTTTTTACACTAAAATGTTGTTCTAGCCTTCAATTTTTCATTTTCACAAAGGGATAAAAGGAAAAAAAAAACACAAAACATGTAGCGCAGTTTCTCCCGAGTACGGAAATACCCCACATGTGGACATAAAGTGCCAAGCGGGCACAGGACGAGCCTCCAAAGGGAAGGAGCGCCATTTGGCTTTTGGAAGCTGGATTTCACTGGAATGGATTTCAAGGGCCATGTCGCATTTACAGAGCCCTCGTGCTGCCAAGACACTGGAAACCCCCCACAAGTGACCCCATTCTGGAAACTACACCCCTCAAGGAATCTAACAAGGGGTGCAGTGAGCATATGGACCCCACTGGTGACGGGCACAAATGTGGAAAAATGTGACGTGAAAGTGAAAATTTTCATTTTTTCACTTTCATGGCACAAATGTGCCCGTCATCCAGGGGTCCATATCCTCACTGCACCCCTTGTTAGATTCCTGAGGGGTGCAGTTTCCAGAATGGGGTCACTTGTGGGGGGTTTACAGTGTTTTGGCAGCACAAGGGCTCTGTAAATGCGACATGGCGTTCATCATCCATTCTAGCCAAATCCAACCTCTAAAATCCAAATGGCGCTCCTTCCCTTCGGAGGCTTGCCCTGCACCCACATGGCGCTTTATGTCCAGATGTGGGGTATTTACGGACTCGGGGGAAATTGCTCTACACATTTTGTGTTTTTTTTTTTTCTCTTTTAACCCCTTGTGAAAATGATAAATTCAAGGCTAGACCAACATTATAGTGTAAAAAATTTAATATTTCATTTTCACGCCACATTGTTCCACATTTGTGCCCGTCACCAGTGGGGTCCATATGCTGACTACACCCCTTGTTACATTCCTTGAGGGGTGTAGTTTCCATAATAGGGTCACTTGTGGGGGGTTTAACTGTCTTGGCAACACAGGGGCCTTTTGAATGCAACATGGCCCCTCGAAATCCATTCCATCCAAATCCAGCCTTCAAAAACCAAATGGCGCACCTTCCCTTTGGAGGCTTACCCTGCACCCGCATGGCGCTTTATGTCCACATGTGGGGTATTTCCGTACTCAGGGGAAATTGCTCTACACATTGTGTTTTTTTTTTTATCTTTTAACCCCTTGTGAAAATGAAAAAATCAAGACAAGATCAATGATTTAGAGTAAAAATAAAAAAAAAATTACACTAAATGTTGGTCTAGCCTTGATTTTTTTCCATTTCCACAAGGGGTTAAAAAAGAAAATGAACACAAAACGTGTAGGGTAGTGTCCCCTGAGTACGTAAATACCCCACATGTGGGCATAATGTGCCATATGGGCACAGGGCAAGCCACCAAAGGGACAGAGCGCCATTTAGAGGCTGGAATGGGGGATGGAGGCCATGTCGCAATTACAAAGCTCCTGTGCTGCCAGAACAGTAGAAACCCCCGACAAGTGACCCAATTCTGGAAACTACACCCCATAAGGAATCTAACAAGGGGTGCAGTGAGCATATGGACCCCACTAGTGATGGGCACATGTGTAGAACATGTGCCGTGAAAATAAAAAATACCATTTTTTTCATTTTCACGTCCCAAATGTGGCCGTCACCAGGGGGCCATATACCCGCTGCCCCACTTGTTAGATTCCTTATGGGGTGTAGTTTCCAGAATGGGGTCACTTGTGGGGGGTTTCTACTGTCCTGGCCGCACAGAGGCTTTGTAATTGCATCATGGCATCCTCTAATGGGAATGGCGGCCATACCTATTTAGCTGGGAAAAAGGGACAATTCTAATTTATTTGGGGGTATTAGGCCAATTATTAGTTTATAAGGTTGGAAATGACAGGTGTCCATCAAATTCAACCTGTGTTGATCCAGAGGAAGGCAAAAACCCCTCGTGAGGCAGACGACAGTAGCCTCATCACAGGGAAAAAATTCCTTCCCGACTCCATAATGGCGATCAGAATAATCCCTGGATGAACGTGACCCCTGAAATAGGAACAAGGGACAGAATTTAGATAATGTAGAACCCCAGTGACGTGTGGTGCACCTTGGAGCGATCCAGTATACAGAGGCCGGGGGAGGCCACCGATGGCCCGGAAAGGTTCCGATCGCCGCTATGGGCTTATCAGCCAATAGCGGTGATCGTCGGCATGGGGGGGGGTTAACAACCCCCCATGCCGACAGGGAGAGATGGCCTGCTATGTATTATAGCAGGCTATCTCCCCCGATCGGGACCCGGCCGGCCGCGGCGCCCGTTTAAAGGGCTGACGTACCGGTACGTCATGGGTCCTTAAGTGACAGTGATTCATGACGTGCCGGTACGTCATGGGTCCTTAAGAGGTTAAGTATATATCCATATGGTGTTTGCATTTTGGGCATGAGACCAGTACATACAAATATGGTATAATCTCTCATGTAGAGTGACTCCTTTGGGGATCTGATTGAGTCACTTTTTTTTTTTCCAGGAGTATAGGTATACCCATTTGGGATATCTGTTTAATAAAAGTATTTTTTTTAATCTATTTTGTGGGGTACACGCTTTTTATTTCCCTATTGGTCAGTGGTATGGGACATGGAGTTGCACCCCCTATTAGGTTGAGCCTCCTTCTTTGTGGTATATCCTTCCTTTTGGATGCTGTAGTAGACTTTTCCTCTGCATTTACCTGGTGTAACCTTCTGGGATGAATGAGAAAGTGACTTGTATCTAGTCCTCACATGTTACTAAAAATCTTAGCAACTTTTCATGGCACCATCTCAGCCGGTTGTTTAGTCATCAAAGCCTGCTTCTCCTTAAGCCAGTTAGTACATACGGCACAATTAGATGGTGTCAGGTCCATTCGATGATGATGATCTGCATTAGGTTGAATTCAGACAAGGCAGAATTATTTATCTGAATGGATGGTGCAGAAATCGATAAAGTTGCTGCAGAAACAACCCCATTCCCTTGAGGGAGCAGAAAGTCTATGTGTAAAAAAAAATTCCCTTCTATTTTATAACCTGTTTACATGTTGCTGTATGTTTCTGTGCGGTGTTATGTAACTCCGTACATGTGCTGGAGACGTGGTGTTATCTGGATAAAACACCAGGCAAGATGTCTCCAGCAGCTGCGATAGGGTGTGTAAGCTCCTGCAGGGACTTGTACACTTGTGGATTATCGTGCCCTATAACACTTTGGTTTATAGATGTTTATAAAAATTTTTATATGGCTATGACTGTTTTTTTTACAGTTGTCTTTTATCCAGCCAGGCCGTAACCTC
This sequence comes from Dendropsophus ebraccatus, assembly GCF_027789765.1. NCBI lineage: Eukaryota > Metazoa > Chordata > Amphibia > Anura > Hylidae > Dendropsophus > Dendropsophus ebraccatus. Next base: position 73,008,707 of record NC_091463.1, read on the forward strand.
CATGGCAGTGAATGAGAACCCTAAAAAGAAGCGTAAATTTGGGATATCATGTCTTATGTTGCTGCATGCAAAAGAGTATCAGTGAGAATTGTTATTTGCCTGGTGACTAGGTTGCTATAGATGTAATCTCTAGAATGGATGATAAAGGATGTACCTTCCAGTCCCCGGTTACTGGTGGCGTTACCTACAAATACTGGTACCGTGTTTAAGACGTTCTTGTTTCACTCCTCAGTGCTTCCTCCAGACTCTCCTCACGCTCCTCCAGTGTGACATCTGCATGAGAAGAGGAAGGAGTCTGCACAGGCCATGTTACTGTCACACCATCCTCTTCTACATAATAAAGTGCAGGCTTATTCTTGGAAGGTTCATTATCCTGTAATGGCGTAGGTGTTCTGGTGTCATGTCATAAAGGGTTAAAGAGGACCTGTGCTCAGTATAAAAATAAAAACTTCTCCCCTCACTTTTTTACAACAGCACCAATACAATTTTTTTTTTTTTTTTAAATAAAAGGTCAAACCATTTTTTCTTATTGGAATAGAGAATGATTTGTAATCTGTTCCTTTCCTTCCAACTATTTTCACCTCTGTGTCCCCGGGCCGCCTCCTCTTGCTTCTTTTTTAGTGTGATTTATTTACATAAAGAACTTCTAGGTCACAGGGGTCAACCTGCAGGTGGGTGGGGTTACAGCAGGGCGGGGCGTATCTGAGCCAGGATTCCTCAGCAATAAATACAATGGGGACTGATCTGAGGTGAAGTAGTAGTCTCTCCTCTCCATATTCCACTGCCTGGCCACTGGAGAGCTGTAAGGTATAATATTGTTCCTTTTATTTATATAGCTCCAACCTATTCTGCAGTGCTGTTCAGAGATTGTAGTCACTCATATTGGTCACTGTCCCGGGGCTCAGAATGGTTTGAAGTGTATAATAAAATCCATGCAAACATCCGGGGACATACAGTAAGTCCAAGAAGTATTTGATCCCTTGCTGATTTTCTTTGTTTGCCCACTAATAAAGACACTATCCTTCAGCACTTTTAATGGTAGATATATTCTAACATGGAGAGACAGAATATCAAGAAAAAAATCCAGAATATAATTTTAAAGAATATATTTTAATTAATTTGTATTTCAATGAGGAAAATAAGTATTTGATCCCTCTTGCCAAACACACTCAATACTTAGTGGCAAAGCCTTTGTTTGCAAGCACAGCGGTGAGACGTTTCTTGTAGTTAACCACAAGTTTAGCACACACACCAGGGGGAATTTTGGCCCACTCTTCTTTGCAGATTCTCTCTAAATCATGAAGGTTGGTGGGCTGGCCGCTTGGCAGCTCTGACCTTCAGCTCCCTCCATAGATTTTCGATCGGATTGAGGTCTGTCGACTGGCTGGGCCACTCCATTACCTTTAATGTGATTTTTCTTGAGCCAATCCTTTGTTGCCTTTGCTGTATGTTTAGGGTCGTTATGTTGGAAGACCCAACCACGGCCCATTTTCAGAACCCTGGCAGAGGGGAGGAGGTTGTCCCTCAGGATTGTGCGGTACATGGCTCCATCCATCTTCCCAGTGATGCGGTGAAGTAGCCCTGTACCCTTGGCAGAGAAACACCCCCAAAACATTATGCTTCCACCTCCATGCTTGACGGTGGGCACAGTGTTCTTGGGGTCATAGGCAGCATTTTTCTTCCTCCACACATGGCGGGTTAGAATACATCTACCATTAAAAGTATAGAATGATCATGTCTTTATTAGTGGGCAAACAAAGAAAATCAGCAAGGGATCAAATACTACTTGGACTCACTGTAGATGCAGCTGTTGTCCCGGGACCCCAACACTCCAAAGCAACATGGCTAACCTCTGTGCCCCCCACAGCATAGCTATCAGCTCCTGGTCTCCGCCATGTCATGCTGTGCTTACTGCTGCAGTTTATACTGGGCTCAGATGTCAGCTCCTCCTACAGGGGTGGGGCTAAATCTGTGTTGATGCATAACCCCACCCACCTGATGACATTGGAGGAACAGGAAACAGACAGGGAGCGTGACATCACAGGAAATAAAGAAAACACAGGCAAAGTGGTCATGTGACTCAGGCTGAGAACACAATAAGTGCTCTAAAAAAATATTGTATGGTATTCTGGCGCATGCCGGATGCTTGATGTCGGGAACCATTGAGGAATACTCTTGACGTACATCTCCAATATCTGCACAGATGTGAACAACAGACCCCAACATTTGCAGCCTAAACTTAGTACAAGTTACAGGAGTATTGCAGTGTTCTAAAATTGCTATATTGTAGAGGCAGGGGGAGAACCAGATGCATCTACCCCTGTACAAAACCAGGAATGGATTTGAAAAGAGAAATCAGTCTTTCCTTTATGACCTGTTCTTTGTTTATTGTCTGTTTCTGGCTTTGGCTGCTAAACTGTCTGTCTGATATTTGTCAGATAATGTGCGTGTAAAAGGACCCTTAGGGTGTATTCACGCAAACGGACTCGCAGCGAGATTCTCGCTGCGAGTCCGGCAGGTCCTGGCAGTTCCCACACACTATATACTTGCTGCGGTCTGAACGACCGCAGCGAGTATGTAATTCTACCGCCCTTAACCCCTTCTGCTCCCGCCCGGCTCCCCCGATGTAAGCATACATTACCTCTCTCCTCGCTGCACGGGTCCGGCATCCTGCTCTCCCGTCCGGCCAATCAGTGGCTGCGGCTGGGCAACACACTGATTTGCCGGACAGGAGAGCAGGACGCCACGGGCCGAGCAACGATGTAAACGAGCGCCAATATGCTAGATTGGCGCTCGTTTACTGGGCCTATTCCACGGCCCCCGATTGTGAAACAAGGGCTGCAAAGACATTGTTACCGATGTCCTTGCAGCCCTTGTTTCATACATTACCTGTCCAGGCCGCAAGTCGTCTTCTCCCGATCCTGCGCCGCAGCATCGGCTTCAGAGCGGGGCTGTCTGAACTGACAGACCGCTCAGCCAATCACTGGCCGTGGCGTTTCCGGACAGTGATTGGCTGGGCGGTCTGTAAGTTCAGACAGCCCCGCTCCGAAGCCGATGCTGCAGCTCGCGGGACCGGGAGGAAGAAGACCTGCGCCCGGACAGGTAATGTATGGTTCTGCTGAAATCGTCTGTTGCCGCCGCGCACCGCTATTCAACCGTAGCAATGCGCTGGTGGCGAACTACGATTTTTAGGTCTGAACCTAAATGAACGATCAGCCGATGACACAATCATTGGCTGATCGTTTTCTCTATTCCACCGAGCGAAAATCGGCCAAATGGGGCCGATTCGGCCGATTTATCGCTCCTGTGGAATAGGGCCCTTAGATGTACATCACTGCATCACTACAATTGTAGTTTTACCCCAGCTGGAGGGCCGTAAATGAAAGCCTTTATGCTAGTAGTAGAGTTATGAGTGGAATCCATTCATTTTAATGGATTCCAGCAAATAACACAGAGCTGTAAAATACCGCATGGTTTCTTTTGTGTGTCGTCCTATCCATTGTGTCCCATGCTTGTCCTATACAGACGCAGAATTGATCACACCACGTAGAGGTCTTTCTTTCCCGTATTTGGACCTAATATAATCACTGATCAGTCTCCACTTACACTGGCGCCAAGCAGCCATTGAATTGATTTTTACACTGTTCTTGGCATGATCAGATCCGTCACTGCTGTCATCTTCTCATACTGCCCTCTGGTGGTCACAAAACAAGAATGTGACAGACACCTACTCTTGGAGGGCCAAAACTCAGTGATTGGTTTCCTATAAGGAATGCCAAATGTTCCTAGTCAGATAACATAAGAATGACTATGGTGGCAGATTGCTGACATGGGACCTTTGATCAGGTAAGTAATAATGTAGTAACTATGCATTCTGCTGAGCAGATCTCTTCACCTCTTTGTTAAAGGCGTAGAGCTGAGCTTCAAGCTTCTCCTGAGCTCACTACTTATTAACATGGCTCTAATTCTCAGTGATTCCTTGGAGCCTGGCAGCGTCTTAATTAATACTGTTAGCCGGCCTCATGTTGGCGTGCTGTATACATATCTTCTCCTTCTCGGCACAGCCCAGCAAGGTTTTCAGATGTTGTGCTGGTTCCATGCATATAAATGCGGAGAAAGCTTTGAATGTTAATTGAAGTTGCACATCGACAGAAGACTCCTTGTAGTGCTCTGAAATGTAAATGTAAGACGATTGTGATGGTTAATCATTCTTCTGAAGACGGAAAATAAGTAAACATGATGTTCTGCTCCAGTCCCCATACAGAACAGAGCCTCTGGGTATGCTGCGCACCCATTAGAGACAGTAATGGAGACTTTCCTATGCGGATGCTGGTGTAATAGCCTTGCTGCTGTGTGTGACATTGAAGCAATATTCGTGTTACCACAATACACTGTGCTAAACAGCACACCTTATGTTCTCGTTTTGTCCGATGAAAGTAAATCTTTTAGCTCCAGTGGCTGCGAAGAGCTGATGGCACCATTGGATAGCTGTTAGGGTATAAAGGAAACTGTATTTTCCTGAAGCTGGTGATGGCTTGCTTACTTATAATGTTTTATTTATTTATTTATTTTTTTTATATTGGAGCAAAGTGTCAATTAGGCGGGGCTGAGTTGCCTAATTATCACATCCTGGCACATCCCCCTTGCTGGCTCTCACTGCTGAGCTCCTCCTTGATGGATGATCGGAGCCCTGCATGTCAGTCATGAAGGGACTGGGAGGTGACGAAAGTTTGTGAATGTGGCATTCGAGCACCTTGACTCCACCCCCTTGACACCTGGCCAAGAATTTAAAACTATTTTATTAACTGCCACCAGGAAAGATAGTGTGCTTGTTATAACAGGAGTTGTGGATCCCATGTACCACCACTAGCGATGGTGTAAGCCGCACCATGGAGCAGTGTCTAAGGGGCCGTTGGTCCTCACCAGTGCCCACTGCAAGGTGGGATGAACTTTCTGTGGCAGGTGACCCACAGGTCGCTACCCCTGGCTTGGCTTGCTAGCAGGCGAGGGGCAGCTGGAGACACATCCATCCAACATCCAGTTAAGGACTGACTGTCCCTCTAAACCGCCGAGAGCCGACGTCAGGCAGAGTAGGAAGAGATGGGAGGAGGCAGCATCGGCCCAGAGCAGGGGATGCCACCATAGCCCTAACAGTGCTTTTATACCATAACAGCTATGTCTCCTGCCCTTTGCTGCAAGTACAGCGAACCTGGAGCCACCCTATTCCTCGTGAAATAACAATTCTGGAACATCATTTTTTATTTCTTCTGTATTGTTCCCTGATTCTCCTACTAGAAATATAGTTTTTCACAAAATGATCTTGTATATGGAAGATGTCATGGCTGGGTTTTCTGGTGCAGTAAATCAGTCTTCTCTAAAGCCACAATAAGCATTTTTTGATGTAGGTACCAGGAGCTACTGTGTCTGGACGTAGTATTTGTTGTAATGTGCTAACATCAGTTATGGCCCTTGGACTATGTTATAACAAGTGTCCCTTACATTGATCCTATTGTTCATCGATTTGAAGACCTTTAAAGAGTTTGTGATCTGAGTCTCCCACTGATGAAGCTTTTCTAATGAAACATGTTGGGGGTGGTGAGTTTTCAGGATCATTGTTCCTGTTTAGTCTTGGTTCTTGTTCTTATTGCTTATTATTAGCTTTGATCTGTCTGTTCCAGCAATTGTTATTTTATACACAGGTGCACTGCTACACCTTCTGACCCCCAATATACCACTTGGTCACATTTTGTGTCACTTGTATTTAGGAATTTTTCCGTCACCTTGGTATACCTATCAGGCTGCTTGCTCGGTAAGAACTTCCATAGACCTTATGAAAAGAAGGCAACCAAAGTACCATAGTTCAGTATCAGTCGACCGTCATCTGCTGACCTGTGGGATCGACCAGCCTTGGGCTATACATGAATTGTCACCGATGTCACAGGTCTGCCATTCTGATTCCCAGATAAGAAGTGAACATCCCTGTTTCCGCTGTTGTCTCCTAGTGTTAGGTAAAACACACAATAATAATTGTAACACATTAGCATCTGCCGAGATTGAGAGACTTGATATATAACTGTGCTATATACTGTATGTGTATGTATAGTAATGCTGGCATCACTCACATTCTGCTTCAGCCACCTGCATTCTATTTTTGACATGAAGGAGGCTGGGAAAGCATTGATCCCTGTGGAGAGGCAGAAGATTTACTCCTGGGCTGTCAGGATAAGATTGAGAGAATGTACAACAAAGGTTTCTCGTGTTGTAAGGATCAGTCCTGTTACAGGAGGCTTCACTTCTGGTAAAATGATTAAATATGTCTGAGAGAGGGGGGGAAACAAATCAGCTTTCCCTTCCCCAGAAATGGCAGCACTCCTGTGTATGGGCTGCTTCTGCTATCTAGTTGTATATGACTGAGCTTCAGCAACAGACAGGACCTATGCAAACCTACTGCACCATAAGGCTGATGGTATAGACCAGCCTGCGCCACCTGAGGAAGCCACTGCAGCTTTCTGCGCTCAGGCACACTACTATAGAGTGAGGATCAAGGTAAGAAATTTACAATTTGCTTTATGGGAACAGTCTAGTAACCTGCTGTTAGTTTCCCTTTAAGGCCTCATTCACTTTTGATTTGTATTTTGCATCTGCCAGAATCAAGCCTTAAAAAGCCCAAAATGTGTTTTTGACTGTAAGGCTGGGTTCACACTGCATTTTTGCAATCTGCTTAACATGTAAGTTTTTTTATGGAAAAAACGGATGCCAAAAACTGATGCAATTATGTCATCCGTTTGGATTCGTTTTTCCATTGACTTCGATATGAAATGAAACCTGATCAAAACGGATGCGTTTTTTAAAGGACAAAAAAGAGGTGTTGACTACGTTTTTCTGTCCTTTTAAAAGTAACCAATTTAAAACCAGATATGTTTAATAACGGATTGCAAAAACGCAGTGTGAACCAAGCCTAACACTTTCTCTTAAGGGTGCGTTCACACCTACTGGATCCGCAGTGGATTTTCATGCTGCGAGTTTGCAGCGAAATCCGCTGCAGATCCTGTACTGTGAAGCTCAATTGGTCCCATACATGCAGCTTCACAGTACAGGATCCGCAGCTGATTTCGCTGCAAACTCTCAGCATGAAAATCTGCTGCGGATCTGGTAGGTGTGAACGCACCCTAGAACTCACTCATGCCAAAAAGTTATATAGACTTGTAAATTGCTTTTAATTTAAACATTTTGAGCTTTTCAATACTTGTCAGCTGCTGTATGTCCTGCCGGAAGTGGTGTATTTCTTTTCAGTCTAAGACACTGCTCTCTGCTGCTGCCCCGATCTGTGACAGGAACTGTCCAGAGCAGGAGAGGTTTTCTGTGAGGATTTGCTACTTATTTGTAACAGACAGAGGTGGCAGCAGAGAGCACTGTGTCAGACTGGAAAGAATACACCACTTCCTGCAGGGCATACAGCAGCTGATAAGTACCACAAGACGATTTTTAAATAGAAGTAATCTACAAATATGTGTAACCTTCTGACACCAGTTAATTTAAATTAAATAAGAATTTTCTAGATTAGGTTTGGTCATGGCCGGCAGCTTCAAAGAGTAGTGATGAGGAAGGGGAAGTATTCACTCACTTCCTCTTGTCTATGGATTTGGGATACAGACAGGGCCTTTTTATGACTTTTTTTGAACCACTTCCCTCATAGGTGATAGTACGTACATACCCCCAGTCTATGGACAATACATATAAAGACCTCTGCTTAGGGCTGGGCGTTATACCGTGAAAATACTGATACCGTCTCTGGCGTCGGTTAACAGACCTCAACATTGCGAGGACGGTATGTGCGGTATTTTCACGCTTTCCCCGCCTGAGCCGTGAGCAGTGAATTAGTGTGCTCTCTGTGCAGAGAGGCCGACATGACAGAGCGCCCCCCTCCGCACCCAGCACGACAGAGCGCGACCCCCGACCCCGTGTGCCGTCTGTGCAGGGATGCCCATACTTCAGAGCCCGGCATGACAGCGCGCCTCCCCCCCATCTCTGTGCGCGGCGTGACAGAGCGCACCCCCTCCTGCCCAACAGAGCGCGTCATGCTTCCCCACGCGGCCTGTCCCATCAAAGCGCGCTATGCCCTTCTCCATGCACCCGTCCCGGCCTGTCCAATCAGAGCCCCTCCCCACCCAGCACCTGTCCCATCAGGGTGCGGAGAGCGGGAGTAGCCCAAGGGAGAGAACCTGTAGAAGATGGTACTGCGATCTAGAGCTGTCACTACCCCGCAGGAAGGAAGCAGCTGCCAGCCCCTGCAGATCCTCTTCTCCTTGTATGTGCCCAGGTGCTGGAGCTGCTGTTTGCCCTCAGCCTGTCCCTGGTGTCTGCAGGAGCTGTAAGTGCCCAAATACTGTGCTGTGCCCCTATACTGTGCATATACTGCGCTGTGCCCCTATACTGTGCATATACTGCGCTGTGCCCCTATACTGTGCATATACTGCGCTGTGCCCCTATACTGTGCATATACTGCGCTGTGCCCCTATACTGCGCTGTGCCCCTATACTGTGCCCAAATACTGTGCTGTGCCCCTATACTGTGCCCAATACTTTGCTGTGCCCCTATACTGTGCATATACTGTGTGCCGTGCCCCAATACTGTGCATATACTGTGCGCCGTGCCCCTATACTGTGCCCAAATACTGTGCTGTGCCCCTATACTGTGCCCAAATACTTTGCTGTGCCCCTATACTGTGCATATACTGTGCGCCGTGCCCCAATACTGTGCATATACTGTGCGCCGTGCCCCTATACTGTGCCCAAATACTTTGATGTGCCCCTATACTGTGCATATACTGTGCGCCGTGCCCCAATACTGTGCATATACTGTGCGCCGTGCCCCAATACTGTGCATATACTGTGCGCCGTGCCCCAATACTGTGCATATACTGTGCGCCGTGCCCCAATACTGTGCATATACTGTGCGCCGTGCCCCTATACTGTGCCCAAATACTGTGCTGTGCCCCTATACTGTGCCCAAATACTTTGCTGTGCCCCTATACTGTGCATATACTGTGCGCCGTGCCCCTATACTGTGCATATACTGTGCCCAAATACTGTGCGCCGTGCCCCTATACTGTGCCCAAATACTGTGCGCCGTGCCCCTATACTGTGCCCAAATACTGTGCGCCGTGCCCCTATACTGTGCCCAAATACTGTGCGCCGTGCCCCTATACTGTGCCCAAATACTGTGCGCCGTGCCCCTATACTGTGCCCAAATACTGTGCGCCGTGCCCCTATACTGTGCCCAAATACTGTGCGCCGTGCCCCTATACTGTGCCCAAATACTGTGCGCCGTGCCCCTATACTGTGCATATACTGTGCGCCGTGCCCCTATACTGTGCCCAAATACTGTGCGCCGTGCCCCTATACTGTGCATATACTGTGCGCCATGCCCCTATACTGTGCGCCGTGCCCCTATACTGTGCATATACTGTGCGCTGTGCCCCTATACTGTGCATATACTGTGCGCTGTGCGCCGTGCCCAAATACTGTGCATATACTGTGCGCCGTGCCCATATACTGTGCGCCGTGCCCCTATACTGTGCATATACTGTGCGCCGTGCCCCTATACTGTGCATACAGTATACTGTGCGCCGTGCCCTTATACTGTGCATACAGTATACTGTGCGCCGTGCCCCTATACTGTGCCTATACTGTGCGCCGTGCCCCTATACTGTGCGCTGTGCCCCTATACTGTGCATATAGTGTGTGCTGTGCGCCGTGCCCAAATACTGTGCATATACTGTGCGCCGTGCCCCTATACTGTGCATACAGTATACTGTGCGCCGTGCCCCTATACTGTGCATATACTGTGCGCCGTGCCCCTATACTGTGCATACAGTATACTGTGCGCCGTGCCCTTATACTGTGCATACAGTATACTGTGCGCCGTGCCCCTATACTGTGCCTATACTGTGCGCCGTGCCCCTATACTGTGCCTATACTGTGCGCTGTGCCCCTATACTGTAATAACTAGTATGCACTAAATGGCTCTGCCTTGTGTTGCTGCTAAGTGAGTTATTATTTTTTTCACTTTTGTGACTCAAAATATTGCCACTTTGGCATGGCAAGTAGGTGTGGCTTGCAAAAGGGGTGTGGCTTACAAAATGGGCGTGTCAGAATTATCGTTCAATTATCGTTACCGCGGCTACGTGTGCGATAAACCGCGATATTGATTTTGGCCAATATCGCCCAGCCCTACCTCTGCTGCAGTCTCTCTAGGTACTTTGTTGCATGCTACGATGCCCATTTTAGCTGAAATGTTGTGCGATCTGTACAGCGAGATTCCCTCATGTATGGTGGTGTCCACGGCCGCTCAGCTGTGTATGGAGCTGCGGCTCGGTGCTTTATAGGAAATTTCTAAATTTCTGGAGCTTTAGGGCAATAACTGGTTCGTAAGCGGCAGTGGTACATTGTAATGAATTGTTAGAGCCGCCATCCCATTCATTGTTCTTTGTTCATCCCGGTTATTTCAGGGAGAAATGTGTTTCTTATCTTTTGTTTTCCTGGTCCTGGAGTGTTAATGATGCTCTGGAGATTTCATGTGTAAATGCAGATAGCACATTATACACGGCTCATCAAAGGAGAGGCCTACCCTTCACGGCTGGTAACGAAATCCCAAATAATACATTTATCTCTCGCTTTCTGAGTGATCTTATATAATGGATTAATACAATTAGCAATAGGATCACATTGTACTATGTTGGTATTTAACCTCTTACCTTCTCAATTTAGGCCTTCGTGATGCAGAATTTGCTTTTTATTTTCTTTTTTACTTTCATGTGCAAAGAAAAAAAAAATTACCATATTTTCCCATCAACGTAGGATTATATATAATATTTTATAAAAATGACCCCTAGCAGACGGCTGATTCTACCAACTGTGCATTACCCCTTTCTGCTGCTTCTTATGAAGTATAGTGTTACATGTTGGCCGCTCAGATAAGCGCCCCTGCCTGATGCATATCTGCAGTAGCAACATAATTTTTAGTGAATGTACCATCAGTACATTTGCTTTTAGTTTTGCATATGAATAGAACAGCACTGACACTGGGAAGCTGGTTCCGCGGTCCCTTTTTTTTATTTTTATTTTTTACCGTGGCCCGGTTCCCGCGTACGATGCCGTCCTATTCCCCGGGCACCAATTGGGGGTGGAGCACTGGAGGCGGACTGCCCTGCCCCCAGTGGGAGGAAACCTCCGCCGCTCTGTTAGAATCAATGCAGCTGCATCATAGAGGGGCTGTGATTTCCTCCCACTGGGAGCAGGAAAGCTAGCCTCCAGTGCTTCGTCAGTAGCTGGGAATAGAACAGCGATGTACGCAGGAACCAGCCCGAGGTTTAAAAAAAAAATGCCGCAGCACCGGCTTCCCTGTACCGCTGCCGTTCTATTATTATGTAGAACTTAGTGACACACACCCCCTTTTTTCATTATGACTTCTCTACACAGGTGTAAAGGGTAAATTTTGCACTTTTCATACCTTATTTTATATCATACGTCATGGTGCTTTTTCCAGTAAAAAGTGATCTTTTATCATCTGCAGATTGTGTCACGTGGGGGAGCTTCTCGACCGAAGCGCCACTTAGCCCCGCCCACAATGGCACTGCAGACTCTGCCCCTCTGAACACTGTCTAGGACCTGCCCCCTTTACATCTATTGGAACGGTCCGGCCTAAACGTCTAGGCCCCACCCGCTCTAGGCCGGCACATACAATTGGTGCTGAGGGGGTGGGGCCCATGTGCCAATTATGTTACAGAGGGGGGCGAGGTGATGTTGGCGTGGCAAGGTGGCGCTGCGCCAGTGAAGCCCCGCCCAAGTAGCACAACGCGCAGTGAAAAAAATCACTTTTTACTGAAACAAGCACCATGACGTATGATATAAAATAAGGTATGAAAACTAAAAAAAATTTACCCATTACACCTGTGTACAGAAGTCATAGTGCTAAAAGGGGGGACAGTGTCACTTTAAAGTGAATGTACTGATGGTACATTGGCTTTAAGGGTACAAACCCACTTGCCGGATCCGCAGTGAGTCCTCTCGCTGCGTATTTGCAGCAGGGATGTACAGTTTGTCCCCAGCCCGCCCCGTTAACCCCCTGGCCGCCGGAGTATATAATTTACCTGATCCCGGCTCCGGCTTGCTTCGGTGGTTCCCGGTGTCTTCAGCAAGCCGGAGGCGGGATCAGGTAAAGTATATGCTCGCTCCAGCCGCCCGCCCGCAGCCCCGGCCGCCCGATTGCCCCCCCCCCCCCCCCCCCCCCCCCGATCACTGGGACCCCACCAATCCTGAGAATGCGGACTTAGGGTACTATTACACCAACAGATCTGACGAAAGATTATCTGCCAAAGATTTGAAGCCAAACCCAGGAACAGACTATAATCAGAGAGCAGGTCATAAAGGAAAGACTGGATTTCTCCTCTTTTCAAATCCGCTCCTGGGTTTGGCTTCAAATCTTTGGCAGATAATCTGTCGTCAGATCTGTTGGTGTAATAGTACCCTAAGGGCCCTATTACACCAACAGATTATCTGACAGATTTTTTTGGGCCAAAGACGGGAATGGATTATAAACAAAGAACAGTTAGTAAAGGAAAGACTGAGATTTCTTCTCAAATCCATTCTTGGCTTTGTCTTAAAAAAATCTGTCAGATAATCTATTGGTGTAATATGGCCCTAAATCATCCCCAGAATTAAATTGTTAGTGTTTGTGTGTGTGTGTGTGTGTTTTTTTGTTTTTTGTTTTTTTAAATTGTCAATAGTTTAGGCGATTTTAAGAAATGTTGCAATTGGGTTTATTAGGCAAATATGTCATTATCTGCATTCAAAAAGACTTTTCCAAGGTCCCCCCCCCTCCTCTCTTATTCACTGCTCATTATCAGGAAATCTCGACTCTTTTACATCAGTCGAGCCCTGTGTAATCTAGGGAGGAGGGAGATTAGTCACCAGCAGGGAACAAAGGATTACACAGTGGGACCTGTGTGAAAGCTAGTATTCAGAGGTCAGTGCTGACTTCAGAGGAGATAGCCCAGTGATGTAGCTGTAAATTAGCTTTGTTGTCCCGTTTTGGTGCCTTATCTCCCTCCACCCCTCCCCCTTTTCATGATAACAATGCAATTTTTCGGCTAAAAAACCCAATTACTACTACTTATGGGAATGCCCTTTTTACATATAGACACTGAGTACTAAAGGGAATGAAGAAAATACTAATAGTAACATAAGCAAAAAGAATCTATATGAACGATCACTTGCTTTTGTGAATTATTGATGCCTTCCTTAAAGCAGAGAAAAAAAAATCAAATTCACTGGTGTCAGAAAGTTATACAGATCTGTACATTATTTGTATTTAAAAAGTCTTCCAGTACTTTTCAGCTGCTGATTGCCCTGCAGGAAGTGGTGTTCTTTTTCCAGTCTGACCCAGACTGGAATATATATTCCACTTCCTGCAAAACATACAGCAGCTGATAAGTACTGAAAGACTTCAGAGTTTTAACTAGCAGTAATTTACAAATCTTTATAACTTTCTGACACCAGTTGACTTTTTTTTTCTGGAGTACCCCTTTAAGCCGCCTAGCTTCTTCTCCAGCGTCCTTCCAGTCATCCCAGACACCAGCCACTTAGGGTTATGTAATAAACGCTCGTCTGTGCTGCTTGTGGCTTTTCCTATTTCCTGTATAGGTTGGATAGAAGTGGTGTGACAGGAGCGGCCTCCCTTGTACCAGAGGTCAGTGTGTGCAGCCTTCCCTAGGTTCAGAAGTTTGGCTACATCAGGCAATGTGGTTGACGGAGCTCTATGTATTCTCATCACAGTCTTGTATAAAGGGATTCTGTAAACAGCGACACTGACATCTCTGTCATAATGGATTATGGTTGCGTGTTCTAAAAGTTCCTAAAATAAACAGATTTGTCATAGACGTGTCCTCGGGGTGATGGGGAGGTAAATGAGAACTGATTAGCACATCACGAGAAGCAAGAAAACAAGACCCACCAAAGCAGATTACAGAAATGGGATTTCTAATCAGGAGGTAGATACTGTTCTTGCTGTGATGTCGTGACAAGAAATTATGGTAAACTTGAAGTCATACATTGTGGAATAATTCAATTCAATTTTGTACAGTAAATCTGCAATAGATCAAAGTCTGTGCTCAGTATATAGTGATGTGAATAGTTAAAAGTTGCATTGATGGAATTGAAAGAGGGGATAATGCCTCCAGGCTTGTGGTGATAAAGCAAAGGGCTGCTTAACCAGAGAGGTCTGTTTTTCAATGCTGTTTTTCTGAAGACTTCCAGTACTTATCAGCTGCTGTATGTCCTGAAGAAAGTGGTGTATTCTTTTCAGTCTGACACTGTGCTCTCTGCTGCCACCTCTGTCCATGTCAGGAACTGTCCAGAGCAGGAGAGGTTTTCTATGACTATTTGCTACTGCTCTGGACAGTTCCACGCCCCAGACGTCTGGCACAGTCAAACTAATATGTGTAAATGTACCAATTCTATCAAATATCCTGAGCCACTTTTAATAAATGTGGCATGTGCTTAGATTGTCCAGTCTAGGAATTATCCAGTATCTGTATATCTGCCTCTGTGTCCCAAGAATTGTTTGTTTGTTCATAATTCTTAAAAGGCAACCTTTTTGTTCTTTTTCAGACTTATCCAAAAACAGATTTACAGAGATCCCGCTGGACGTCTGCCTGTTCGCACCGCTTGAAACCTTAAATTTATATCACAACTGCATCAAGTGCATTCCTGAGACCATCAAAAATCTCCAGATGTTAACTTACTTAAATATCAGGTGAGCGCAGATATTTCCTGTTGTAATAAAGAAAATCTTGTCTGCTTCAGTATTAAAGGGGTAGTGCGGCACTAAACAATTGTTCACTAAATAACATACGTTACAAAGTTATACTACTTTGTAATGTATTTTATGTTAGTGAATGGCCCCCTTCCCCGTGTTTCCCCCCACCCACGTTAGACCCGGAAATGTAGTGCTCTATACTGGATTTGATGCGACCAAAAATGCAGCGATACCAAACATGTTTGTTTGTTTGTTTATTTATTTTTATTTATAAAATGGGAAAAGGGGGGTTATTCAGACTTTTATTAGGGGAGTGTTTATGAATAAAGATTTTTTTTTTTTTTTTAACTTTTACATTAATTAGAAGTCCCCCTGGGGGACTTCTAATACAACTACACTGATCTCTCATAGAGATCAGTGTAGCTGTATAACACGGCACCAATCCATGAGATCGGTGCTCTGTTGCTATGGTCTGCTGCAGACCATTGAAATAGAATACCGAGCCAGCATCAGCGTCATTCCGAAGTTGAGGCCCAGCTCTGTAAGACCAAGGGATCCCCCTCCGTGATCGCATCTCCACCGCCACTAGACACCAGGGATGGACTGCAAATAACACTGTTAGATGCAGCTGTCATGTTTGTCAAGTTGTACAAATCACCTATATACACTTAAGGGAAATGCTCATAAGCATTTCCCGTAATAAGTGTATATTGGTGATTTGTATGTATTTTGGAGGGCAATACAATACTTTTTATAAAAATTTTCACCAGAGTTCTCCTTTAAATACACATATAAATGGGGCAAGAAACATGCATAACGTGAACAAACAATACCTTTAATTTTTTTTTTTTTTAGATCTTAATAAAACCATGTTCGGGAGCATAGACAGCATTGGGTGTGTTTAGAGCAGTAAGCAGCTCATAATCATCGTTAAGCGAATGTACCATCGCCCCTACTGAATTTTTTTTTTTCTGCTGTACCTGTTTGGCGCCAGTGCAGGAATCCCAGTGGCTCGGTCCTTTTTTCAAAACACGGCACAGTTTTCTGCTTGAGCACCAGCTTGAAGCACTGGGTGCAGGTGTGTTACCC